>NW_013677273.1:0-1563 GCF_000517525.1 Limulus polyphemus | reverse complement strand
CAACTGATGTAAGACTAATGGGTTTCTAATTACTGGGACAATTTTTATCACCTTCCCTTGAAAGGAGGCATTACACTGGCTAACTTCCAATTCTCTGGTACCTGCCCACTATTCAAGGACTGATAAAAAATAGTAGTGCTCACATATCCAATCTTCAAAACACTTGGGGAGATATTATCTGGCCCAGGAGCCTTATTGTTTGTTAAACTTCCCAATTTTTTCTTAACCAGCTCAGAATTAATACAGTCATCTTGTTTGATCTTGTTTCCATTTATCAACTGTTCAAGATGTGGAATTGTGCTTAAATCTTCATTTGTAAAAACCGAGGAAAAAGTAAAATTTAATAACCCAGCCATCTCATAATCATCAGATACTAGCTTTCCTTTATCATTCTTCAAGGATCCTGTCTCTATCCTAACATTTTGCTTACCCTTAATGTATTTAAATAAATCCTTATTGTTAATTTTTACATTTTCAGCCAACTTATATGATGGGACTAGTGTTAATAAACACATGATGAACATTAATAGTGTTATATGATGGACTAGTGTTAATAAACTCACAATGAACATCAACAGTAATATATGATAGGACTAGTGTTAATAAATACATATTGAACATCAATAATGTTATATAATGGGACTAGTGTTAACAAACAAGTGATGTACATCAATAGAAAATATGATAGAACTAGAGTTAATAAACACATGATGAACATCAATACAGTTAAGTGATAGGACTAGAGTTAATAAACACATGATGAACATCAATACAGTTAAATGATGGGACTAGTGTTAATAAACGAATGATGAACACCAGCAGTGTTATATGATGCTACTAGTGTTAAATACAGAAATGATGAAGATGAATAATAAATAGTTTGATGTTCATAAAAGTCATAAACTTGATTCTGGTTTATAATGACTTAAATAATTTTATAAATTTAAGAATGATGACAGGTTTTTTTGGACCCCAGCTGGTTTGGGGCCTCAACCCAACTATAAATGTATCAGATATAGTAGATTTGACATAGCATTAGATTCTTCTTTACTCACTAGTTCTCCTATAACACGATGGTACAAGTGTTAATGAATTAATGATATAATAAACTAGTTTTATATCCTAGGATGTATGTTAACAAAGAAATGATGAATACCCTAAAGGTATATGCTGGAACAGTTGCCAATATATATAAATGATGAACACAAGTAGTTTTATATGGTGGAAAAATTGTTAATAAACAAATGACGAACACAAGTAGTTTTACATGTTGGAAGAATTGTTACTAAACGAATGATGAGCACAAGTAGTTTTATATGGTGGAACAATTGTTACTAAACAAATGATGAACACAAGTAGTTTTACATGGTGGAACAATTGTTGCTAAACAAATGATGAGCACAAGTAGTTTTACATGGTGGAACAATTGTTACTAAACAAATGATGAACACAAGTAGTTTTACATGGTGGAACAATTGTTGCTAAACAAATGATGAGCACAAGTAGTTTTATATGATGGAACAATTGTTGCTAAACAAATGATGAGCACATGTAGTTTTACAT
>NW_013677272.1:13483-15274 GCF_000517525.1 Limulus polyphemus | reverse complement strand
TGTGTTTAAAGGTAGTCGTCAGATCGTAGCAGATATCTCACTGTGTTAAAAGGTAGTCGTCAGATCCTAGTAGATATCTCACTGTGTTTAAAGGTAGTCGTCAGATCGTAGCAGATATCTCACTGTGTTAAAAGGTAGTCGTCAGATCCTAGTAGATATCTCACTGTGTTTAAAGGTAGTCGTCAGATCGTAGCAGATATCTCACTGTGTTTAAAGATAGCCTTCAGATCGTAGCAGATATCTCACTGTGTTTAAAGGTAGTCGTCAGATGATCGTAGCAGATATCTCACTGTGTTTAAAGATAGCCTTCAGATCGTAGCAGATATCTCACTGTGTTTAAAGGTAGCCTTCAGATCGTAGCAGATATGCCACCGTGTTTAAAGATAGCCTTCAGATCGTAGCAGATATGCCACCGTGTTTAAAGATAGCCTTCAGATCCTAGTAGATATCTCACTGTGTTTATAGATAGTCAGATCCTAGTAGATATCTCACTGTGTTTATAGATAGTCAGATAATACCAAATACCTTAATGTACAGTATCAGGCAGGCGGCAGCACTGCTTATGTAGGGATGGCTTGGATTGTTCATCAAAATGATATTTTAAATATCTCCTCAATAGGTCATCAGAACTTTACAATACTATACATTGATACCTATTATAACAATATCTATGTAATGACTGAGTCACAAGTTCTGGGAATGTCTGTAAATATCATAACAAAACAGGCAAGAATTAACATATAGCAATATATATAACTATTTAATCACAATTCTACTACACTGTGTGCCTGGGCTATTATGTAGGGATGATACAAATGCCATCCCTACCATCTTGTTCACACTGTGTTTGAAGGACTGATATTAGCCATCCCTACATTTACTTCCTTTTTTGGTATTTTTTTTTTTTTGCTTTTCTTGTTAGAATATTGTTTATTAGCCAATGACGTTTCTTAGCGAAAAACATAAGTCGATATAAAATAAAACTCAGTCGATTTGGGAAAATACACACATTTTTTAAAATCTTCTTCTTGATTTAAAATACTAAAAAAAAAACTACAGTTTGAAGTTCTCCACAATATTCCACTTAATTTTATTCAACAATTGAAATACCGAAACTTTGGATTCCCCGAACATGGTTTTTAAAAAATTACGATAAGAATCTGTGTCAGAAGAAGAAGAAGACGAGCCAGATTTACGATAAGAATCTATGTCACAAGAAGCAGAAGACGAACCAGATTTACGATAAGAATCTATGTCAGAAGAAGAAGAAGACGAGCCAGATTTACGATAAGAATCTATGTCACAAGAAGAAGAAGACGAACCAGATTTACGATAAGAATCTATGTCAGAAGAAGAAGAAGACGAACCAGATTTACGATAAGAATCTATGTCAGAAGAAGCAGAAGACGATCCAGATTTACGACAAGAATCTATGTCAGAAGAAACAGAAGACGAGCCAGATTTACGATAAGAATCTATGTCAGAAGAAGAAGACGAGCCAGATTTACGACAAGAATCTATGTCAGAAGAAGAAGAAGACGAACCAGATTTACGACAAGAATCTATGTCAGAAGAAGCAGAAGACGAGCCAGATTTACGATAAGAATCTATGTCAGAAGAAGAAGAAGACGAGCCAGATTTACGACAAGAATCTATGTCAGAAGAAGAAGAAGACGAACCAGATTTGCGATAAGAATCTATATCACAAGAAGCAGAAGACGAGCCAGATTTACGACAAGAATCTATGTCAGAAGAAGAAGAAGACGAACCAGATTTACGACAAGAATCTAT
>NW_013677272.1:5678-12752 GCF_000517525.1 Limulus polyphemus | reverse complement strand
TTATATATTCATTTGGCGAATGAGAGAGTCCGTTACATAGCGATCAATTTATATATATTCGTCTGGCGAATGAGAGAGTCCTTTATATACCTATCAAGTTATATATTCATTTGGCGAATGAGAGAGTCCGTTACATAGCGATCAATTTCTATATATATATTCGTCTGGCGAATGAGAGAGTCCTTTATATACCTATCAAGTTATATATTCATTTGGCGAATGAGAGACTCCGTTACATAGCGATCAATTTCTATATATATTCGTCTGGCGAATGAGAGAGTCCTTTATATACCTATCAAGTTATATATTCATTTGCCGAATGAGAGAGTCCAATAGGGTCGATGGTCTAAAAATACCCCTTAAAAAAAACGTGGTAGCGCACATCTGCACATTGCCTTGATACTAGTGCACATAAAAAAATTCATTCCGCACATGGATAGAAAACATTAGAGGAAACATTGGTCCCTCATATGAGGGGGGGGGGTACTGCTGCCGGACTACTCTTCCTCTGATAACAAATTATAAATGGGGTTGACTTATGCCTGATCTTTAGAAGTCTCTGACCTGACCATTTAACCCGTGTGTCACGTGAGGGGTCAGAAGATTGAGTGATAATATGTTAACCGTACATCTGCCGTATCTAATGTCGACGAGGTCTTTCGTCCAATACCAGCGGACCCGGCATGGCCAGCTGGTTAGGGCGCTCGACTCGCAATCTGTGGGTTCGAATCTCCATCCCACCAAACACGCTCTCTCTTTCAGCCGTGGGAGCGTTATGATTTGACGGTCAATCTCACTATTCGTTGGTAAAAGAGTAGCCCAAGGGTTGGCGGTGGGTGGTGATGACTAGCTGCCTTCCCTCTAGTCTTACACTGCTAAATTTGGGACGGCTAGCACAGATAGCTCTCGTGTAGCTTTGCGCGGCATTCAAAACCAAACCAACACCAGCGTTCATCAGGCCGGTGGGGATACGGTCTATACATATCATCACTAGTTTCAACAACAACTGTTTTTCTGTTTGTTTGTTGTTGTCAGAATTTCTGGGATTCACGTGGCCTTCTCCAATTTCCCTTGTTCAATTCATGGAATGAATAGAAAAATGGGCCCGAGTTGTAGCTTCCTCGTAAACACCACCCGCTGTTTTGATAGCCTAGTTAGCGAAAACGTAATTTTTTTTTCTGTTGTAGACTTCATGGATAAAGAGGATACCTGAAGGTTTCGTGATGTTAGGTTTATTACACCTTTGTTTTACCACAATACCAGTTGTGGACCCCCTTTACCAGCGTGAAACTCCCGGGGTTTCTACTTGAACATTCTGTACATGCCATGCTTACAGAGCTACACATTCATCACTAAGTGCCTTGCTTACAGAGTTACACATTCATCACTAAGTGCCTTACCTACAGAGTTACACATTCATCACTAAGTGCCTTGCTTACAGAGTTGCACATTCATCACTAAGTGCCTTGCTTACAGAGTTACACATTCATCACTAAGTGCCTTACTTACAGAGTTACACATTCATCACTAAGTGCCTTGCTTACAGAGTTACACATTCATCACTAAGTGCCTTGCTTACAGAGTTACACATTCATCACTAAGTGCCTTACTTACAGAGTTACACATCCATCACTAAGGAAACGGTTTGAGTTACACATTCATCACTAAGTGCCTTGCTTACAGAGTTACACATTCATCACTAAGGAAACGGTTTGAGTTACACATTCGTCACTAAGGAAACGGTTTTAAAGCAAGTGTTTTTGATTAAAATAGCGTAACAGTTTTCTCACTGTCTCTACTTGTTCTTTGATTCATGTACGTGTTTAAACTTCTCAGTTGCACGTTAAATAACGAGAGTTACTTTTAATGAAGAGCATAACAGAGAAGACGTAAATCAATGAATTAAAAACTGGAACATTCATAGGATCCTAACTTACGCACGTGAAGATCCTCGGAGTGACATATGGTGGACAGACCCAAACGCCGACCACCCTATGTCCAGAGGGGGGGGGCTAAGTGTATATGTCATATTTGGTCAGTCGTTATTTATGATGGACTAAAAATGTTACTAATCAAGAATTGAAACATTACTTGTCAAGGACTCAGAATGTTACTTGTCAAGGACTCAGACGCCACTTGTCAAGGACTTAGACGTTACTTGTCAAGGACTCAGTAGCTTATTTGTAAAGGACTCAGACGCCACTTGTCAAGGACTTAGACGTTACTTGTCAAGGACTTAGAAGGTCACTTCTGAAGGACTCAGACGTTACTTGTCAAGGACTCAAAAGGTTACTTTTTAATGACTCAGTAATTTATCTGTAAAGGACTCAGACGTCACTTGTTAAGGACTTAGAAGGTTACTTCTGAAGGACTCAGACGTTACTTGTCAAGGACTTAGAAGGTTACTTCTGAAGGACTCAGTAACTTATTTGTAAAGGACTCAGACGTCACTTGTTAAGGACTCAGAAGGTTACTTCTTAATGACTCAGTAACTTATTTGTAAAGGACTCAGACGTCACTTGTTAAGGACTTAGAAGGTTACTTCTGAATGATTCTGTAACTTATTTGTAAAGGTATCAGACGTCACTTGTTAAGGACTTAGAAGGTTACCTCTGAATGACTCAGTAACTTATTTGTAAAGGACTCAGACGTCACTTGTTAAGGACTTAGAAGGTTACTTGTGAATTATTCTGTAACTTATTTGTAAAGGACTTAGAAGATTACTTCTGAATGACTCAGAGGCGAATCCCGGAAATGATGGTTAAAAAACGTTTGAAGACAATAACCTAGAATTCAGGATTTGTCCTCAGAATGTCAACTGAATTTTGTTTTATTTGTCAATTATCATCTAATTATTTTCATTAATCGTAGCTATTAATTTATTGGAAACAAATACAGAGAAAGTAAGTGATTTCAATATACAAATGCCCTTGAAACAATCTCGATAGAATGCTCGAGGCTTGTCCTTTAAGAACGCCTGACACAATAACTACCAGGAGACGCAGCAGTGATAGGATCAAGATCGGAGTGAAAAGTTAAGTATCTGGTGACGTCATGAAAGAACTTTCTAAGTTACCAACGGTAGCCGTCAAAAAACAGACACCTGGGTGAAAGTCTCCCGCAGATTTCAGTTAATTAAGCTTCCAGAGAAAGGAATAACAAAACGATCTTTGTGATTTGTCAAAACCTACGTCAAGATGCTTCATTAGACTCATACGTCTTAAACGATTTAATAAATACGGTTTAGACTCGAATCGATACAAATGACGTCGATGTTATTAATCTTCTGCCTGCATCCATATAAATAAATCTTATTTGTATTCTTCTAGCTTTCAGTGAAAGTTCATTAAAAGTGTGGTTGGAGATATTAAAGTAAAAATGATATCTATCGTTAATTTACATTTTTATTCTATGAGCATTTGTTCAACATTGTCGGAAACCGAACAAGATCACCACATACACCATCCAAGACATTTTGATTTATACTTAAGTGAGAACCTCTAACAAATGATTATAATTACATTTTCGTTTTACAACTTGCATCTCGCTGGTCAATAATTATCGTTATTGACCAGCCTGATGCTTCAAAGTCAACCTAATGAACGCTCTGCTGAGACTAATCTAGGATCAATTTCACTTTACGAATCCGTTTCGGAGTTGGGAACGCTTCCGCTTTAGATATTTGGAAACATCTAATTTATGGGATAACACACTTAATACGAAAGTACCCCACCATCGTTCATCACCACTTCTAGAACTTCGCTATTAACTTTCAGCGTTCGAAGAGCCAGAAGCTAAGCCTGCGGTAGGCCTAAGTGACCTTATTACCTTCTCCTATCGTATTTCAGTAACATGTAGTAAAAGACGAGGCTTATTGATTCGGAAAATGATGGGTGTTAGACCCATTTAAAACGCTACTGTACTACTTGGTTACCAACTTTTGCTCCTTTCTCTCATAAACATGCTGGCGTTAAAACTACTAGGAGGATTTAGAGTACCATGAGGGTTAATCACCAGAAAATTGACAGTGACTTTCAGAAGCTTACCATTTCTGGCTCGAGTGTATCCTCTTATCTTATAGTTTTTGTTAAATAATAATAATAATATCCGATCAGAGCAAGCTATGTGCTTAGAGAGGACTTAGAAACTAACCTTGCCACCAGTATATTTAATTAAACGTACGTTTCTTACATTTATACTTATAAAGATTATAATACACTGTTTGTGTAATTTAGTTGTTAACGACATTGTTGGCAGTAATCCCAATAACATCTCACGATGCTTTTCCAGTTAGTGACGTGTGGTTTGTTTTGAATTTCGTGCAAAGTTACTCGAGGGCTACCTGCTCTAGCAGTCTCTAAGTTAGCAGTGATAAACTAGAGGGAAGGCAGCTAGTCAACATCACCCACCGCCAACTCTTGGGCTATTCTTTATTAACGAATAGTGGGATTGACCATCACCTTATAACGCCCTCCACGGATGAAAGAGAGAGAGAGCATGTTTGGTGTGACGAGGATTCGAACCCGCGACCCTCAGATTGCGAGTAAAGCCCTAACCATCACCTTTTAGGTACGAGAGTCGTATATAAGATGTTAAACTGGTTTGTATTTACTCAATGTGTTCGTTTACTATGATTATTTTGGAATCAGCTTTTTCTTCTAGACTAAGAATGATCTACTTGTAAGCGTGGTGGGCTTCATGTCGAAAGATCCAAGGTTAGAGCCCGCGATATATCACAGAACACGCTCCGCACGTTAATCTGTGGGATCGTTATGAAGATAACAGTGAATCCCGCTACTCGGTTAATAGTGGTCGTGTAGGCGGTGGGCATTACTGATTGGTTTCCCTCCCTCCGGCCAGCAATTAAAAATTAGGGGTACCTACGTTTGTATCTAAAGGGATTATGATCTGGCTTTAACCCATCTGTCGCATAAGGTTGAAAATATCAAGATTTTATTCACATTCAAAGAAGGCGACCAATATATTTATTTTAATTATGTAAATTAACAGAGCCTCAAAGAGAAAAAACTACGATATCCAGAAATAAGACGCGTTCGCCAAAACTGAATTTATTGTTTAATTAAGAGAAAACACGATTTTTAACAATTGATTTCCTACGAGCGTCGTGATAAAGTTGACTCTTTAAAAACTAAATACCTCAACTTAGAGAAGCAACTTGATTCTGAAAGGTTCTATGATCGCCGAAAGGAAATATGTTAGGTATTAGTTCATTACAACACCGTATAGGCGGGAACACTTTTAGAAATGTATTTACCTTGTCTCATTGGGTGGATACGCAATCATCTTAGGTTAATCACCTAAAGTTATGTAAATGAAACAATGATTATAATGATTTTTAAGCGTAGCTCATGCAGTTCACGTGCACCTTTACACAGCCGCATCGTCTTGAAACAATAACACTAGAAACTGCCACGTGATCGTCGAGCTATCGAACTGTTAGGCCTCGATTTAGAGCACGTGGAATGCTATTATTTATGAAGTAACAGCCGCAAAACAACAACAACAACAACAACAACAAAAAAAAACGGAATGTGTCACGCACGTGCACACATAGATGCCGTTAGTAACGACACATACAATATGATGAACAAAGAATGTAATTTGTTTGTTTGATTGGTTAGTTTGCGTAGCTACTCGAGGGTTGTTTGTGCTAGCAGTCCCTTATTTGAAGGAAGTAGACTAAAAGGAAGGCAGTTAGTTAACAACACCCACCGCCAACTGTTGGGCTACTCTTTACTAACGAAAAGTGATATTGATCATTACATTAACTCCCCCAGAACTGAAAGGGCGAACATGTGTGGTAACGACATTCGAACCTGGGACCCACAGATTGTGAATCGAGCGTCCTAACCACCAGGCTAAGCCAGGCTCCAGAAGGATCTGCCCTACCGCATTTACTTTTAGGTAGTTATCCTGACCAGACTGTAAATCCGAAGGTTCATGCCTCGTGTCATGTTAACCCCCTAAAATCGCTCTGTACTTTGGAAGTGTGAATGCGTTCTAAGAGTGACAGTCAAACCCTACTATTTGATTTGTTTGTTTCTTTTAGTGCAAAGCTATACATTAAGCCATCTGTGCTCTATCCACGACGAGGAATCGAACCCCGTATTTTAGTGTTTTAATCCCATAAATTTACCGCCCACTCTCTGGGGGACTCGAGTATTCAATCGAACAGAGTAATTTAGCCGTTCTAATTTCGGGACGACAATTTACAGGTAGCTTTGTCCGAAAATTACAGAACAACAATACACTCGTCGTTTAGCCTGTTTGAAACAACTAAAATATGTGAAGCTGCTCGATAAGTTGGTGGTGTTTATTTAACTTCGTGTCTCGGGTTCTTCTACAACGTTAACTGTTTGTTCACTACTCTGTTCATAACACAGTTAGTCCAACAAAGAACGACAAGAAAGATGGTTTCCAATGGCTTTTCTTCAGGGGACTTTTTTTTCTTTCTCTCGCGTGAGTGTGAAACAGTCGGGAGAAGTTGGTTTTCAACTTTAATACACCTGTGTGGTGGTGAGGAGTAAAACCGTCTACTGTTTGAATTATGCGTGTAAGGAACAACTCTCAATGTTACACCCCCAGCTGAGAGATTAAGAGTCAAGTCGATCATCAATCTCAGCCTGGTGCTGACACTGTTATTTATTTAGTAATTCCAAATATCCATAGTACAGATGGCGCTGACACTCTCGTTGCTCTGTTATTTATTTAGTAATCCCAAATATCCATAGTACAGATGGCGCTGACACTATCGTTACTCTGTTATTTATTTAGTAATCCCAATTCATCTGTACTATGTAATTCATAGTACAGATGGCGCTGACACTATCGTTGCTCTGTTATTTATTTAGTAATCACAAATATCCATAGTACAGATGGTGCTGACACTCTCGTTGCTCTGTTATTTATTTAGTAATCACAAATATCCATAGTACAGATGGTGCTGACACTCTCGTTGCTCTGTTATTTATTTAGTAATCCCAAATATTCATAGTACAGATGGCGCTGACACTATCGTTGCTCTGTTATTTATTTAGTAATCCCAAATATCCA
>NW_013677272.1:3581-4678 GCF_000517525.1 Limulus polyphemus | reverse complement strand
TTTAGTAATCCCAAATATTCATAGTACAGATGGCGCTGACACTATCGTTGCTATGTTATTTATTTAGTAATCCCAAATATCCATAGTACAGATGGCGCTGACACGGTCGTTACTCTGTTATTTATTAATGTACTATGGATATTTGGGATTACTAAATAAATAACAGAGCAACGAGAGTGTCAGCGCCATCTGTACTATGGATATTTGGGATTACTAAATAAATAACAGAGTAACGAGAGTGTCAGCGCCATCTGTACTATGGATATTTGGGATTACTAAATAAATAACAGAGCAACGATAGTGTCAGCGCCATCTGTACTACAGACATTTGGGATTGCTAAATAAATAACAGAGCAACGAGAGTGTCAGCGCCATCTGTACTATGGATATTTGGGATTACGATGGCGGAATAATAAAAACATATTCGAAAATAATGATATAGGTCAGAGTTCATTCTTGTAATTATCTTAATAGAAGCAATTTACTCGACTGTCGTTCTCATATTTAGTGGCTCAAAACAACATCTGTTTGACTAGAAACGTATGATCCGTTGAGTCCCAAAATGATAAAAAAAAATTGTCTAAACCATCCTTGTTTTCCCCATCCTAGAGGCTAATGACGTCACGCACAGACCAGTTTTTATTGGTTGAGTTCGAATCCAAATATCGTGAAAAGTTGCTCGCAGTGGACTTTCTAACACTGATCCAACCACTGGATCATTCTGAATGGCTCAAGATATAGAAGAAACATTAAACCACAGAATGCATCATTCAAGTTTCCTTAATAGTGCTCTTTTCTATTGTCCTGACATTATATTTTAAGGTAATTTTATCCAAGCGCCCCCCAGCGGCACAGCTGTATATCTGCGGACTTACAACGCTAGAAACCAGGTTTCGATACTTGTGGTGGGCAGAGCACATATATAGCCCATTGTGTAGCTTTGTGTTTAACTACAAACAAACAATCGCGCGTCCTCTGGTGTTATTTTCCAAAACGATTTATCGGCCTCACCAAATGATTTAGAATTATTTAAAAAAATACAACAATCTATCGGATCCACCAAATACGTTTTAATTATTTTACAAAATATTTATCTG
>NW_013677272.1:0-2581 GCF_000517525.1 Limulus polyphemus | reverse complement strand
TGTTTGGTGTGACGGGGATTCGAACCCGCGACCCGCAGATTGCGAGTCGACTGCCCTAACCACCTGGCCATGCCGGGCCCGCGGTGGGGGAGGGGGACAAGAAACTGAAAGAATGTGTTATTCCATTATTAAAGTTAAAAAAAAAAGACATCCTATCAATATAAAGCCTTGTTGGCTCAACCTTAGGCTTAACGTTCTAGAACACCTTTGTTGGATACAGTTCTAAACACGTAAGGAGGTGGGTGTGGGTGGAATAAAAGAACACTGCAGACACCTGTGACTGAGCTGGTTCTTCATTTGGTGTCCCACCCACACCACCTGTGTTCTAACAACCAATGGGTGTAACGGTATACGTCAAGAGCTTCGTTTCAGAAGACGAAAGGTAACCTTTAAACCATATCACGAGTAAGCGGTACAAAATGCTTCAGACACAAGAGGGCGCGAATCTCTTTCTTAAGATTACCACCTACAATTGATGAATCACGAACGTAGGTTTGATTTTAACGCGTAGGGTATAACAAACAACATTTCACCGTTTTAACGCTCTGACATATGCTCTTTAGCCCAAACGGTCGCATTATGCCCGACGCCAGTTCCTGAGGGAGAGTAACAGTGTGTGTGCTAGGCGGTCTGAGAACGCTACTAGTGGACGCAGGTGATCTCACACAGACAGACTGTTGTCTGGCACTTTGAGCGTTTGGTGATGAAAGACACTTAACTTCGGGTGTAAATTGAATGGCTTTTTTTATGTACATATTTTTAGTTTTTGAGTCTCACGATTGAGCTCTAATTTTAGGTGCGTTCCGGCGGCACTACACCTCTGTTCTTTGTATTTTAGAACGGTACGTAAACGCTGGTGAATCTAAGCTTAACTCGTCCTTAGCCTAATGTCGTAATAAGACTCTTTGTACTTTAGAATGGTACGTAAACACTATTATACCTAAGCCTAATTCGTCCTGAGTCCCTATAACTATTCCACTATCCATTAATACAATTATCTTTAAGCAATTACTTTATTTTATGTTGCATTTTGATCCTGGTTTTTTCTCGAAGTTTCGCTCCAACGAATTCGATTATAAGAGCGTTATTAATGCTTATGTCATTTAACTAGTGACATCACGCGACCACGCCATACCACTGAAACTAAAAATAATATTCAAAGGATATTTAAATTAGATCAATATAATATGCCACAGCTATGCCAGACAAAGGTCACACTAAAGCAGTACTGAACGAACCAGGATGTCAAACTGTTTTAACTCCGGAATGCATTATGTCAAACTAAAGCAGTACTGAACGAACCAAGATGTCAAACTGTTTTAACTCCGGAATGCATTATGTCAAACTAAAGCAGTACTGAACGAACCAAGATGTTAATTTTTTTTAAAACTCCGGAATGCATTATGTCAAACTAAAGCAGTACTGAACGAACCAAGATGTTAATTTTTTTTTAAAACTCCGGAATGCATTATGTCAAACTAAAGCAGTGCTGAATGAACCAAGATGTTACTTCGCAGAGACATAAAAAACAACAAAAAAAAACACTTACCAAGAAGTCATCAGGTGAAGGGGATATCAATGGAAAACAGTGTCAATAAACTATCGGAATGTCAACAAACTATCAAGACTTTGTGCATATATATGTATATAATAATATATAAAATATGTATTAGAGACATTTTGAGGTGAAAAATATATTTGTGTTACACTAAAAGAAAATTACAGTAAAAAAGCCCCCAGTGGCTCAGCGGTAAGTCTGCGGGCTTCTAATGCTGAAAATCGGGTTTCGATACCAGTGGTGGGTACAGCACAAATAACTTATTATATACTACAAATAACTTATTTAAAAAGCCCCCAGTGGCTCAGCGGTAAGTCTGCGGGCATCTAATGCTGAAAATCGGGTTTCGATACCAGTGGTGGGTACAGCACAAATAACTTATTGTGTTGTTTTGTGCTGAAATACAAACAAACAAGTATAGTCATCAACAAAATATTTTGTGCATCGCACGGCTGACTCCCTGACAAGTTAATTAATCTTTTTTAAGTGCATATAGTACTCGACAGCGACATAATAAATAATGTAAGTCCTATCAATCTGCCACCAGGAGGTGTTTTTAACCAAACTGGAAGCTCCTTAGACGATTGCTGTAAATATAATAAACAGGTTTCTATAGATACAACTTTTTAAACAAGTTGAAACGAAGCTGTACTCTTTGCTACAAAACATGAAATCATGTAAAACAATGTTCGGTTGCCCGGAGTTCCTGACTCTTACATTTTCTACACTTATAAACCTAATGTTGTAGAAAATGGCAATGACTTACTCAAAAGTTTACAAAAACTAGCTATGCTAAGGGCTAGAATTACAACTATTTTATTATGATTTGACACTCAATTCATAAGCGGGACACCAAACGGGTCTACTCTTGTAGAACATCATCCACCAAGAGGGACACCCAACGGGTCTACTCTTGTAGAACATCATCCACCAAGTGGGACACCCAACAGGTCTACTCTTGTAGAACATCATCCACCAAGTGGGACACCCAACAGGTCTACTCATGTAGAACATTATCCACCG
>NW_013677271.1:8005-13644 GCF_000517525.1 Limulus polyphemus | reverse complement strand
TCAGCTCCTGTCGTGTTAGAAAGAATAAACTAGTTTTATTTTAGAAAGGACTTGTATCAATAAGTTCCTTGGAAGAAATTATACCAGAAATTAACAAATGATCAGATATGCAACAGTATGTTGAATACAGCGCTGGTTAAAATTAGATGTTTGTGATGTCAAATTACAAAATCTACAGTTTTGTACGAATTAGGAACTCAAATTACCACTTTTGACAAGCTAGAATATAAAATAAGAACCTTTTATCTTTTCTATTTGCTAAGATATTGCTCATGTACTGAATCAAACACAGTGCCCCCTCTCCGCCCACTTCTATATAAGATATGAATAACGAATTGAAAGCTCAGAATGTTCCCTTAGTGGTTTTTTCAGCTATTTTGACGTGTTATTGTGTTAATTTTGTTTTTTCGCAGAAGGTTTCAAATGATATGGTAAGTCTTTAGTGAGCTCGAAATTTTATATTTTTTTAAGACTCAAATACAGCTTAGTTACTATACTTGATAAATTATAGTGGAATTCTGTGGTATCAGTATAGTAATTTATGATGTTTTGGTTATTTAAAATGTATATACACTGGATGCCACTTATTGTGATCATAGATAATATTATCATTTGTATAATGTTATCAGAATTACAAAGTCCTGACCAAACATATTGGGATCTCAATGTTGTCCTTCTTTCACTGTCTAGATCTTTCTTTGAACCCATTTCAATGAATTTCTTTTATCACCTTTCTCTTAAGACCTATTTCCTTAACCTCCTGGCATGCAGTCATTGTTGTTCTGATATTTATGCCATTAATGTTTCTTACAACCTTTACCCTTCCTCGTATGTTATCCTCTATCCAGATTGGTCCTTTCTTCCCGAGATATTGGCTGCCTGAGAAGACTGTTTAGGCTTTTCTCCTATTTCCTTACCTTCCATTTCCCACCTCTACTCTCGTTCAGGTTCAGATCAACTACTTTGTTCAGTTCATTCTCTGCAATGTTATATGGCTCATACTACCTCCTTTCGTGATTTCCTTTCCTGTCTATTAGTTCCAGGGAATTCCTCTGTTTCCCATGACCTGTCACCTATTATGCTCACTGGTTGGGTTCGTCAACTCATATGACTGGCATATTCTGACTTGTACATGGAAGGTCACCGTCTATGTAATGTTTCTTCGCCCCAAATTCGTCATCTAACTATGACTTTAGCTGCTTGAAACTGCTGTCCTTTGGAAGAGATCATTCAGGCTGGTATGTGGACAACTTCCAATACATTTGTTGCACATTATCTGCACAACCTAGCTGTGTCTTATTCAAGCAGGTATTCTCTTCCTCCTATGGCAATTTTACACACGTCTAGGATAAGTTGATATTTTATTATTTTTTCTCTTATTGAGTTGATATACATCATATTTCAGGATCCCATCTGGTGGCGGGTATTCCTTTATTATTATATTGTCCTTTAGCCCAAGCCATGTGGTGAAGGCATATTAATATTCAATAAAGCACTGAAAGAACAGAATACAAAAAGAAAGCACACCTGTGGGGTATAGCACTACTTGTGAAATAGGTATGCTCTTCCCCCAGCAATTAATACTGTAACACAAAGAGGACAAAACAGAGTTGGTAGGCACCAATGCATTCAGGAAAGAGATGTACAGCACCAAATCAATGGAGAAGTGCTGTATAACATGAAACAGCACAGCATGAACAAACATGAAAGGTCTATTGTGTAAGCATCAATGGGCCCAAATATGTATGTGTGAAGTGTAGTACCTTGGGATACATGAAATTATGTCAAATGCTGTCCATCTGTGCAAAACATTTAGTGGAAATGCCTTGTATAACATATTTTACGATGCTCCTGATAAAATAAAAATCCAGGGGAAGCACCTTGGATACATAAGATTATGAGGAAAATAGATTCAAGTATCAGTGTGATCATGAGGTTTGTCATAACCAGCCCATTGTCTATATACATGTGATACCTAGTCCACAAATGTAGCAAGCCATAGTACTGAACAGTGATAGTGAGCCATAGTATGGTGCGAGAAAAAAATTGAATAAATAAAATTTTGAGTACTAGTAATGCCCTGATCTAACTCTTTAGATTTCATGTTACTTGGCATGCACTAGAAATCTGGAGAAACATAATAATGAGATGTTATTTCAGCAGCAGTAGTAGAAGGAACTTCTTTTTTGGCAACTAAAACATGACGATCAAAGTCACCTGCTTCATCTTCAGGTATATCTTTATCTTGAAATTTATAAATATGAATAAAATCTATTTCATCCATGCAGCTGTAATCACCGTCTGAAGGTTCTAAAGAGGTTAAAAGCAATGGAGTTTTCTCTTCTGTCTGTGAAAGTTTTGAAGAGATTGAAAGCAATGAAGTTTTCTCTTCTGACTGTGAAAGTTTTGAATAGGTTGAAAGCAATGGAGTTTTCTTTTCTAACAATGGAGGTCTCTCATTTAAGGACAAATGATGACTAGAAGAATGATGTGGCTGTACTTCAAATTTTGACATATTTTGGTCATCTGTATGTTCTTTTGAAACTTCTTCTGACTGAAAATCTTTCATTTCTGAAGTTTTCTCTTTTGGTGACAGTTGTTACTGTTGTTCCAAAGAAATATCTGACAAACTTGCTCTTTCCTTTTTCCTGAAGTGAAACAAGTTTATTATTAATTAGCACAACAGTTATGCCCTAATATCATTAGATGTTTTTACAACAACATATTACCTAGAAATATTGTCCCTTCAAGTTCTCACACTATATTTTACTTGTTATAAAAAAAGGAAATTTTTCAAGTAAAAAGGTTAGGTAGATTAAGTGTTAAACGTTAACATTTTCTTACACTGAAAATGTATTTTCAATAGGTATTTAACCTTCACTTACCCAAAAGCTTTCTCGATACTGGTTTGCTCTCTAAGTATTGCTAAAATATTTTTATAACAGCACACCAGTATTTTATGCTCCATCAGTTTTGCACCATTTCAGAACATGTGCTGATCATGTGACTACCCCCACCAATCATACTGTGCCATCTATAATAGTGCAGCTAGTTCCTTCTACTATTCTAGAACAATCCTCACTTTCGATAATTGGCAGGTATAAATCAGAAAAACTGGCATATCAGTGGGAGTGGGCGAGAGAAGGTAAAGTACCTATCAGAAATACATTTTCAGTGTAAGAAAATGTTAACTTCCGAAACAGTCTTGCCTCTTCTCACCCCAAGCTAGAATCCCACATTGCAATGGCAGAGGCCGAAGTTACAGAGTCAGTCGACCAAATTCCTCTCTACATTTCACACCATGGTGTTGTTTCCCATGATTTAAGATGGAAAGGAGTGGATCAACAATCAACTGAAAGTATAAGGCATGAAGTTTTTTTTTGATACAACTCAGAGTATGGTTGAACAATCTACTGGAATTCCTGCACAAATTTCAACCCATGATGTTATTTCCAGTGAACTTAAATCAGAATAGAGTTGATCAATCAATGTTGCCAGATTCGAAATCTGTACATCTAAGCCAAGATAAAATTCATAAGCCCTCACAACTTTTAGTTGAAACCAGATTGCATGATGTCACTTCCAGAGTAGAAACTCAGTTTCATGAAGCTTCTAAACTTTCATCTCAGTCAATATCTTATGATGTTTTATCAAGAAAATATACTACAGAGAGACTTGATGGAGTTGACAAGCATTCAGATCTTTCTGCTCAGATTAAATTGCATGATAGTTCTTCTAAAGATAAAAGTCAGTAAAGTCTCCAAACGTTCATCCCAGGTTATATCTCATGGCATAATTTCTGAAGAATCTATTACTAGTGCCACACCACAAGATGTTGAGAAACATTCAAAACTTTCTGCTCAGGTTAAATTGCCCGATAGTTCTTCTAAAGACAAAAGTGAAGTCAGTAAAGTCTCCAAACGTTCATCCCAGGTTATATCTCATGGCATAATTTCTGAAGAATCTATTGCTAGTGCCACAGCACAAGTTATTGAAAAACATTCAAAACTTTCTGCTCAGGTTAAATTGCATGATAGTTCTTCTAAAGACAAAAGTCCTCTACTTCTATGGACAGCCACTTTCTTATACACCAAGAAACACAGACCAAGACTGCCAAAAAGACCACAACGATACAGACTCCAAGAGATTGACAAGATCCACTTTAAAAACTTTAGACGCACTACCAACCGAAGTCCCCAAATCACCCAGCACCATCCCATTACACAAGACATCGTTCGTTCGGTCGACTAATCAACCAGAGCCCAATCCAGCTATACAACACCCGAGTGTACACAGATTCAAGTCACCTCTTCACCCAGCCAGCCTATTCTAGCCTTCAAGCATCACCAGTAGCCACATGGAATTCAACCCAAGAAAACTAATAATATGTCTTTTTCCACAGCATTTTCCAGGCATGGTCAGGGCATTTTATTAGGCACCCTGGCCGTGAAAGTGGGTTTTCTCGGGGTATTCCTGTTTCCCTTATGCTTTGGATCCATAGATCCCAGCCCTAAAAAGGACCATCTCAGGCTAAATGTAATACTATAGTTCTCTGCTAATGTTAAAATCCTTATCCTCAATTGCTAGCCAATATCCTTTAATCAGTTTACTCTCAACATTTTAGACAACAACGGATGCACTCGATTTGCATCTCCCTGCTCTGCTCTACACTACTCAGCTCTGCAACGCCCAACACCAAGTGGTCATACAACACACAGGTCCCACCGAAAGAAAGAAAACTTCCGAATAAATCATTCAATGCAACAAAGTTCTCCTTCTTTCTCTTCTTCTCCACGTCTTATTCCAGCTCTTTCCTCAGCTTGTGAATTAGCCACTAGGAAAATTAACTGTCAAGACACTCACTCATGTAAGCATTTAATTCATAAAAGCCCCTGCCACTTAATTCTAATTATGTAGTTGGGTGAAGAGAAACAGAAGTTTCTGACCACCCCTGGTTATATTTCATTCCCGAAGGGGAATGAAATTACTTTTTACCCTAAATTCCTACCATGCCAAACGTAACCTAACGTAAGCAGAGCAGGGAGATGCAGATCGAGTGCATCCGTTCTTGTTTAGAATATCGAAAGTAAGGTGATTTAAGAATTATTGGTTACCTTTTAAGGATTAGATCTTTAATATTGGTAGTGAACTTTGACATTACATTTAGCGTAAGATGGTCCTTTACAGGGCTGGGATCGAGAGGAAAATGATCTATAGGAAATAGTACAGCTTATAAATGAGTCAGGTCAACGTAAGCCAGTAAAGCAAACACTGATTGGCTTGTACTTTAGCTAATCAGGAAATTTCACAGACCTACTGAAAGATGTGTAGATTGTATAGGAATTCTTTTTTGGCAGCAAATGAGAGGTTTATGTGTTTTAATAAAGGTGGCTTCCAAAATAGAGAGATGAAAGTTCGACCGACCATTTGCAATAATTTCAAACATGCTATCTGTGTAGTTGTCAGTACAAGTCGGGTTCACTAGTAAATGCTGGCCAATCGCCGATTCAAACATGCTATCTGTGTAGTTGTCAGTACAAGTCGGGTTCACTAGTAAATGCTGGCCAATCGCCGATTCAGATTTTGGTGGTATAACTTTTGTTTTACTGGAGCCACATAGTAAATTCTTTACTTTAACA
>NW_013677271.1:7210-7848 GCF_000517525.1 Limulus polyphemus | reverse complement strand
ACCAAATTTTGGGGCAGTTGAGAAGCTCGCAATTTTTCTTGAAGTAATTTGATTGATGACGTTTTCTGGATACCCATTTTCTAGTAAAATAGTTTTAATTGTCTTCAATTCGAAATCTTACTTCTGGTCTCTTACTACTATATATTTAAAGGGTTTGTTTATTTGTAACTAAGCACAAAGCTACACAATGGACTATCTGTGCTCTACCCACCACGAGTATCGAAACCCGGATTCTAGCGTTGTAAGTCCGCAGACATACGCTATGCCACTGGGGGGCTATTTAAAGGGGCACCAAAATTTATAACATATTTTTCGAAAAATAATAGTTTATGTTTTATATTACACGCCCAAAAGTGAAAACATAAATATATAGTTATTTTAGAATTTCAAATTTTCTCAAAATAAATTAAGTTAAATGTTTATTGTCATACAGTAAGCTTGTTCCAGGACATATAACATGGAATTTATGTAAATTTATCCTTAATCTCAAATTATCTGTTTCACCAATACATAATTCATCACAATTTGCACATTCTAAAAAATGTATTACATTCTTGCAATTGCAGTTAAATGAGTTATTCATAAAAAAACAAAATATCTATATTATTGTCCTTTATTATTTTGGTAGTTTTCGTTTA
>NW_013677271.1:0-6282 GCF_000517525.1 Limulus polyphemus | reverse complement strand
ACAAACAAATGCGCAACATATTACACGCTCAACAGTTAGCAGCCATTCAAATTGCCCACAGACTCCTAACCTCGATTACCAGCTCATACATACACAAAATCAGCATACTACAAATTATCAAAGAATGCATAAAACATTTAGCAACCATTTTTTATGATAAATCAATTGACGGAAACTGCCTGAGTTCCCACATCTAGCAGCCACCCCTTCTTCATGAATGAACTACACATCCCAAAAAATTTCATACGATCATTATCAAACCCCTTGCAATTGCAAGAATGTAATAGATCCGATTATAAAATTGTTGGGTCATAATTACCCATATTTTATCTTTATCCGCTTTTTGAAATATCAAATTCGAATTTTTAAGTTTCTTGAGCGACTATCGCTTTTTTGAAGTTAGATTATTTTTCCTTTGTTTCTTAGTAACAGAATATAATTCAATTTTTTTTTACAAATTAACTGTAATTCCGGGTTTATTCCTTGAACAGGATCAAAATTTGACTTACCTTTTGCTAAGGATTCATTTTTATTTGAAACTTCATAAAAATATTCTTTAAGACTTAATTTCCTATTGAATTCATATATATCTTCTGCCAGTTGAACTTTATTAGGTTTATTACTGGGAGTAAATGTTAATCCTTTGGCTAATAATAGTATTTCATTTTCTTGCAAACCTTGCAAATTTTTTTCTCTTAAACGCACAATTTAAAAACAATTCAGTCTACCTAATAGTTATTACAAACAAAGGAAGAATTAAAAGATTAATATCCATTTTCGACAGCAGGTCATAATCCGAAAAAGGTGATTAAAAAATGTTCCAAGTTATTTTTAGGTGGTTAGCGGAAAATGTTATATTATGAGGTTTTGAAATTGCAAAGAATAACTTTTTTTTAATAAGAAACATTTAAACAGAGAGATTATTGAACCTAAAGAGAATGTTATACCTTTTGTTGTGACTCATTGTCCAAATATACAAATTGATACTTCATTTGTTAATACACAATTTAAACAAATAGTAGATAAAAAAAACTGAATGGTGTATTCAAAAATAATAAAATTATTTTATCAAGAAGATAACCTAAAAATTTGTATAGACTATTGTATAAATCTAATGAAGGGATTTTTCTAAAGAAGATATTTTCAGTTATGACAGAAATAACTGTGCATTATGTAATTTAGGTTAAACGAAAACTACCAAAATAATAAAGGACAATAATATAGATATTTTGTTTTTTTATGAATAACTCATTTAAGGATAGTGACACTGAACTAAGAATTTTTTTAGTTTTAATAATTTATTAACTTTAGTTTCTTCATTGGAAACAAACTATATAATATATTTGCAAGATTTGCAGGAATATTTAACTTTATAAGTTTGGGATGATTACTAAAAAATCTACAATTGATGACAGTTTGTGGGTTTATAAGATTTCGAAGATAAATTTAATTTCCTTGTTTATTAAATTTAAAATTCCAACAAGCTTATTAATATATTGAATATCTTTCCATATTACCAAATAATCGTCTAAAAATCGTTTCCAAAAAGTCTTTAAAATAATTAGGTGGTATATTAAACCAAATTAAAAATACCTTAGGTGTAACAAAAAGGTGCGGCCAAAATGTTCGTTCGTATAACGTTGAAAGCACCGGTTCTCGTCGGGCCCGGTTAGTACTTCGAAGGGTGAACAACTGGGAATACCGGGTGACGATGACATTTTTATCGACAGCCACAACATTTCTGCACATCACCAACAACCACAGGAAAATAATACCTCTATCCTGCCTTCTCCGACCTCCTTCACAGCTTTCTCTCAAAAACGGATAACTACATGAAAAGAAGAATCGTCGAAAGTTGCTTAATCAAAAGCCTGCCAAATATCAACACCTCCCAAGGTCACTAAACAACTCCATGATCTCTTGTGTCTTTAAAGGAATTCTAAGATCAGAGGTCACGTAGACGTTTGTTGACCAGTTTTTTTTGTTTTTTACTGCCAGTAAACAACTGTAGACTGAAGAGAACGCGCGAATGTGTCGAAACTAGTTTCTCTAATACCAGACTTCTGACAGTTTGTTCCGTTTACTGTGGTTTTTCACTAATTGCTGTACACGATATTGTGTTATTTTATTATTATTATTCAACAGAAACCGCTCAAATTATTTGACAGAAATGTTTACACACGCCCACGCAAAAAGTCACGTAAGCTAGCGATTTAACATTTTTACTACAACTTCACTTAAAAGTAAAAGTGAACCGTTATTAGTTTTCTGTCATTCGGATTAACGACGGCTGATTTAAAGCAGCAAAACTACAGGGTGAAAGCACGTGCAGGTACATAAATATTGGTAAGGCCAAGCAAACTAGATTAGCAGTATCTAGCTCAAGTTTTCAAAACAACCATACGAATGGACAGTTATTATTCATTATTCCTTGCCAACTCTTAAACATAAATTTTATGAAATTCTCGTAATTAAAGAGCGTTTAGGGTCACGTGATATTAGCTTAAGCAATTAACTAATTAATGATGCATGCAGGTGATGACAAGAAACTGTTAATCTAGATTCCATGGCGTTGCTATAAAGGAAGCTATTAATTAACACTGTTTGAGAGAGGAGAACTACCACCATATGTTTAAATAATCTGATTGGTTCTGTAAAGTCTAGGTCTGTTCTGAATAATAGAGTTGCGATCCTAAAGCTAATATTGGTTACGTTCGGATGTGACTTTCTTACTTGCTGTGGTTTGCTGGTGTGTGTTAACAAAAAGTCATGAGATCTAATCAAAAACACCTTACGTGTGAAAAAAAAGTGCGACTTAAAGGAATAAAATCAAAATATAAGCATAGCATTGATAAGAATGTTACGGCAAATATTCTTCATTAGTTAGGTAGGCCGCTTGTTTTACCCACCATCATGCCCCAAGCCAAACAAAATAAACGCGGCCTGGTTAACTAATGAATGAATATTTGCTGTAAAATTTTTATCAATGCTATAAGTATTGCTACCGGTTTGGCAGAAAAACAACATCAACTAAATGTGGTAGGAATTTTGTCTGAAGGAAGAGAAAAATACGTGATATTTTTGCCTGCTCTTCCCAACAGGGGTGCTCAGGAACATTTGTTCCCCTTCAACTCCGCGCGTGAAAATAATTAACTACAGTGACTATAATCGCATTTAGAAACATTGATGGGAAGGTTTTGAGAGAAAGCTGTGAAGGAGGTTGGAAAAGGCATGATAGAAGTATTATTTTCTTGTGGTTGTTGGTGATGTGCAGAAAAGTTGTGGCTGTCGATAAAAATGGCATCATCACTCGGTATTCCCAAATGGTTACCTTTCCTAGTACTAACTGTGCCCGACGTCAGACGAGAACTGGCGCTTTCAACGAACGCCAATTTTGATTTCATTCCTTAAAGCGCACGCTCAATCCTTATAGCCATATTCATAACATTAGCAACAAAACACACAATACCAATAATACCATAAATAATACAGATATTCATGGCCAACACCAAAACATAAATTCACCGTCTTCCATGTGAATATACAAGGTGGTCTTGCTTCCAAGAGACACGAGATCGAAGAACAAATTAGATTGGTATATGCTGATATTATATGCATAACTGAGATCTTTATCACAATTATACCGTCTTTAAAATTTAGTGGCTATACTACGATAAGAGCATATAGAAAACATAAAAGAGACCCAAATCGTGGTATAGCTCTAATCTATAAATCAACATTGGCAATCACCAGGATAAGTTTCGAAAGCACAAATGAGTGTATAGTCATTGATATAACAGTTAAAAACAACCTCAAAATTACAGTCGCAGGAATCTACTGCTCACCCAAACCTGGATACAAAATTGTTAGATAACATAATAAATTACAACAAAAACTACATTGTGATAGGGGATCTCAATTCAAAACGTAGAAATTATGGATGTAGATGAACAACACCAAATGGATCTCAATTACTAAACGACCACACAGCAACTCACTGGTGTACAGCTACAAATTCTGGAGAAATACTCGATTCATGTATAGCTTCTACAGATCTAAGTCTAAAATATTTAGAATTTCACGTAGGGCAAGATATAGACAGTGACCACTTTTCTATATGGTGTAACTTCGATCTCACCCCCACCATAACAAATCAATACCTCAGCAAAAACTCAATTATAATAAAGCAGATTGGCAACAATATAAAACCAAATTGGATGAATTCCTACCAAATTTAACCATAACAAGTGTCTCGCGCTCGCGAGACATAGATGAATACTGTCAAGTAATAACTGAATGTATAATCAAAGCAGCAGAAACAACTATACCAAAATAAGCAAATCATACAGTAACACACACATGGAAACCGCATAAGAACATAATAGACATGATTAAAGAAAGACGCAGCTTACGCAGAATATATATCAACACGAGAGATATAATACTGAGACCACAAATATATGCTCTTCGTAATGAAATTAAACTACTAAAACAAGAAAACTGGGACACTTATTGCAATTCCCTAAACACAGAACAAAATCCACGTAAATTCTGGAATCATCTAAAGAGATACACACAAAACAAGAAACTACCCAACACTAGTTCAAAGTAACAAAACAGCATATACTAACATGCAAAAAACTGAACTATTTAAAGAACACCTACAAAAGATTTTTCAAACACAAAATGACTCAGACGTGAATGATCACTACCGTAACTAAGTAGATAACAAAATTAAACGAAACAAAGATATTTTTACACCAATCTTTCCGGGTTCACTTCCAACACAAACAACCGAAGAAGCAACAACTAACACTCTGGATAAATACATGTCAAGTGAAATAACAACGATACAAATCTCTATAGCTATAAAACACACTAAAAACAAGGCTCCAGGAGCAGAAAACATACAAGCGATACTTCTCAGTTATTACTTGAACACCTCAACACTTTTTAACCTCTCCCTGAAAACATAGTATATCCCCGTCTCTTAGAAGCAAGCGAATATTCTCATGTTTTTAAAGGAAGGGAAACCAGCAAGTAAGCCACACAGCTATAGACCAATCAGCCTGTTCTGCTGCGCAGAAAATGTTTTAGAAAGAATAATAAGTGAAAGACTAAATAATTACCTAGAAAACAATTCAAAGTAACCGGAGGTACAAAACGGCTTCAGAAAATTTCGACAAACCACTGATCATCTGAAACCGTTATAAATAGTTTTAACAAAAGACAGTACACGGTTGTTTGACTTCTCAATTTATAGAAGGCCTTTGATACAATCTGGCACTCAGGTATAAGGTTCCGGATGTTAGAGATGCAACTACCTCGAGGAGTTATTCGCTGGTTGTCCAACTTCCTAGAAAACAGAAAATGTCGTGGGCACCTACTCTGAGTACTTTATTCCAGAGGCAGGTGTACCTCAAGAAGGGGTAGTTAGCCCCATTCTCTTCATCATGTATGCAAGCAACGTGCCTTCAGATGACCCAAATTTTTGTTTCACCTCACAATTTGCAGATGATGTAGCTATCTTGAAGAGTTCCGCAACAGCTACAAACCTACAACCTTCACTAAATCAATATACCAAAAACACAAATCCAAATACTCGCAAAATTAAAGAAACTAATCAAAATAATCCCCAAATTATATCTAAATGGAACATTCTTCCGGATAGCTACATCAGCAAAATTTCTCGGTCTTACATATTGTACAAAATTAACCTGGCAAATACATAAATGAAATATCAAACAAAATTTGGCAAAAGATAAATCAAGTTAGAAGTCTGTTATGAAATAATACAGGAACAACACCAAGAAATATATTACAAATATACAAAAAATACATACTACCAGTTATAAAATATGATTGTCCAGCCTGGATTAATGTTGCACCAACAAAAATTAAAACTAAACAACAAAATACGATACTCACTAGCGCATACAAAGTTCCTCGCTCAACAAATTCACACTTTCTACACAAATACGCAAACTTACAACCACTCCATGACAGACTTCTAAGCACATCATTCACCTGTTTCAATGAAAATCTACATAAAAACGAAATATTACGCGCACCAGATCGCTATATCATACATGATGGAAATTAGCCTAAGTACCTCTCACCCATAAGTATGTACTATAAGTTTAGTAATATGCCAGCTATTGCTAGACCTACCTAAAATATCATTATGTAGTTTATAATATAGTGTATTAAACGGTATTTATGTAAATACACATAGAATAAGCTACATTATGAATGGCACTGTAATATATGGACTTCAACTTA
>NW_013677270.1:5266-13306 GCF_000517525.1 Limulus polyphemus | reverse complement strand
ATGGATATTAAAGTATGGACAGAGTTTAGGACAGTAATGTAGTTTATCTATTACCACTACGGATACTACAACTCACATGGATATTAAAGTATGGACAGAGTTTAGGACAGTAATGTAGTTTATCTATTACCACTACGGATACTACAACTCACATGGATATTAAAGTATGAACAGAGTTTAGGACAGTAATGTAGTTTATCTATTACCACTACGGATACTACAACTCACATGGATATTAAAGTGTGGACAGGGTTTAGGACAGTAATGTGCTTGCCCATTTTTACTACAGATATAGCAGCTCACGTCGATTCTAAAATTTGGACAGTTTAGGACAGTAATATAGATTGTCCTTTACCACTATGGACACGACAGTTCATATGTACACTGAAACATGATTCGTCTTCCACCTCATTAATGAAGATTTTTAGAATAAACGGTTAGAATTAGTGTGTTTTATGTAGGCCTAGCTCTTTCGTGATTAAAGAGTTTGGTGGTATAATACAAACTCCAGTAGTGTGAGTTAACTTCGTGTGTCGTCGCAGGTGTAACTGTCTTTTTTTTGTGTGTACCAACCACTACAGATGATGTTAGCGCCTCTTCACCTGTGCTCTGAATGCTTGTATTGATAGGCTTAGCGATCTGTTTTGTTTTGGGTTATAAATAGAGAGAAGATTGTAGAACATATATTCTATTTTATTGAACTAGGAGAATGAAGGAGGTTAAAACACTTGTCGCCATGCTGGCACGTGGAAAACCCACTAATGATTTAAACATGTACTTTCCAAATTAATTTATGGATTGATAATGACTTCTAACAACGCAAAACGATAAAAAATACACACACACATATAAGCAGGCGTATGTGTGTTTGTGTATTTAGGACAATTATACGTGCCCTTTAAAAAATCGTAGTTCCTAGTAATACCCCGAATATAAGTACATCAATATGACGTAGTAGGAACGTGCAAATGATCTGTTTCATATTAATGTTAAGCCTAACGAAGAACTCGGTCATCGTTGATTTGAGTACACGATCAATAGACGCGTATTTATACTCTCGTTTTACTTGTGGATTTTGTAAGAAAAGTAAATATTATTAGGCAAATTCATCATTTGCATCAATTTGTCATAAAAGACGAAAGTGACTTAGCCTAAATTAAAAGTAGAAAAATTGAGATTCTCCTTCAAAGACTTCTGTCTTTTGAATATCTTACAAATGCTATAATGCATGTGTATTTATTGATGTTATATGAAGCACGTGAATGAAACATTCTACCATATTTAACGTACCAAAGTGTGTGTGTGTCATTAATAAATCGGCTTTGGCCAAGAGATCAGCATCAATAATGATTCAGTGGTGCGACAAGTAATCATTACAACTGAGCTAAGAGCTGTTGCCCACATTGCTAGTAAACCACTCATTATCTGTGTTTTAGATGTAGTATTATTAACATTGAGATATCCAGTGTTTGTTTCAGATGTAGTATTATTAACATTGAGATATTACATCTGAAACCAACACTGGGAGTATTATTAACATTGAGATATCCAGTGTTTCCTTTTTCCTCGTATAATTCTCTATACAAAGAATTTATTTTACATAATTGTAAACGTGTCATTGCATTCGAAGGAATTGAAAGACTGGTTACCACAAGCTTTCTGGACAAAGTTTGGTTATTCTCGTCGTTGTATTGATATGGTAGATAGCCAATCTAGGCACTTTCAGTCACGTCTGGACTCTTCGCTGTGCTGAACAAAGTTTAGCTATTCCTTTTATTGTATCAGAAAATACCTACATCGATAATACTACCTAATCTTTATGACAGGAAATCAAGGTAGGCACGTTGAGTCACATCTGGCTGGACTCCTTACGCTTCTATACAATATCTCCCACAGGCGCGCGCGCGCGAGCTCTTGGATCAGAAGTAAACCTTTGTAAATAACCATTAAATTCTATGATTATATCTATTATTAGAGCGAGACGTGTTCTATTGAGAATGCCCGAATGCCTTCGTATGTGAAGAGTAAAGTTTTTTCCGAATTCTGAATGCTTCGTTTTAATGATTATAATTTGCTTTGTTGTAAGCTAAAAAGCACAAGTGAAGATTTGACACGAGCCGTACCAGTTTGTGTCTGTCGTTTCTAGTTCATGCGATGAAGTCCATATATCCATATCAATGCCACAAGTGTTGTCAAAACTAACGTATGAATATTAATTGAGAATTTATTTCAAACTCCTTTTAAACGGTTTGTAAATAATTTAAAAGTAATCCATTTAATAATTCGTAAACTAAATGAACAACAACCTCAAAAATTCCATTATTTATATCATGATTGATGTATGAATATTCATTAATAATTATTTAGAGAATTGTTTCTCTATATGTATGAAAATAAGGCAGAAACCATCACGGGGCGAATTCACGTGCATACAGGCTCTTTATGTTTCATTTTTCTTACCTTTGTTTTAAAGATTTTTTTTTGTTATTGATATTCGTAAATAAATATCACAAACAACTTAGTTTAAACTAAACAGCCCCTCAGTGGCACAGCGGTATGTCTGCGGACTTACAACGCTAGAAACCGGGTTTCGATACCCGTGGTGGGCAGCGCACAGATAGCCCATTGTGTAGCTTTGTGCATAAAAACAAACTTATGTGAATAAAATGCACACACACACAAAACCACGTTAGTGCGTTGTGCTTGCTTGCTAACATAATCAAAATGGTCACTGAATTTTGGGAAAATATCCCCTATCTTCTCCCTGGCATAATCAGGGCTAAGGGTCTGTCACAGTAAAGCGTTGTGGGGTGAAGACTTAACATAATATAATAAAAAATGAATAAACTGTGTAGGTGATGTGGAATTGACTTGTAACTCGACGTCCTTAATAAAGGTATAATTTAATTAAAAGAAAACATTGGTGGATCTATTAAAAAACAAAAACGACTACCTTTGTCAAAATGCATATAATTATGAATTTATTGTATTGCTGAAAAAAAAACGAAAAAGTTATGGTTGATTTTATTTTTTGAAGTATTCTAGTACAGGGGATAAATCACCTTTAAGGGGTGTTAATTGAAACGTGACACGTGTTATAAGCGATGGTGAAAGCGTATAAGGTAACTGAATTTTTCCTTGGGTCAACATTTAGTAGAGCATAAAATCACTGATTACGGAAAATGATCAAGATACGTGGCCCGGCATGGCCAGGTGGTTAGGGATCTCGACTAGCAATCTGAGGGTTGCGTGTTCGAATCCCCGTTCTACCAAACATGCTCGCCCTTTCAGTCGTGGTGGCGTTATAACGTGACATTCAATCCCACTATTCGTTGGTAAAAGGGCCCGGCATGGCCAGGTGGTTAGGGATCTGGACTAGCAATCTGCGGGTCGCGTGTTCGAATCCCCGTTCTACCAAACAGGCTCGCCCTTTCAGCCGTGGGGGCGTTATAACGTGACATTCAATCCCACTATTCGTTGGTAAAAGGGCCCGGCATGGCTAGGTGTTTAAGGCGCTCGACTCGCAATCTGAGGGTCGCGGGTTCGAATCCCCGTCACACCAAACATGCTCACCCGTTCAGCCGTGGGGGCGTTATAACGTGACGGTCAATCCCACTATTCGTTGATAAAAGAGTAGCTGAAGAGTTGGCGGTGGGTGATGATGACTAGCTGCCTTCCCTCTAGTCTTACACTGCTAAATCAGGGACGGCTAGCGCAGATTGTCCTCGTGTAGCTTTGCGCGAAATTCAAAACAAACAAACAATCAAGATACGCATGCAAGGAACGTACAGAGTATCAGTATTCGATACCTTTCGTTAGAAGATAGGCTGTAGCATGAGATGAATAACTTCAGGAAAACAAGTTTATTTACAGTTTTAACTCTCTGAAAGTTGCACTGTAGAAGGGGGAGGAAATTGCTTACTCAGTCTCCTCAAATAAATTATGCAAAAGGTTGTCTCAATGTAACTGATCAGTTTCCTTGCCACAAAACCCCATTGTTACCTCTGGCTACACTGTAAGTCTTCGGGACCATGGAAAAACGACAAACTTGTTTTGCTTGGCGTCTTTTTGTCCGACGTCCAGTTTTTTTTTGGTCATTTTTTTTATATGTTGTGAGCTAAGGAAAACATTTCACGAAAATTTATAAGACCTGATAAAACCGCGTCTGTGTTCGGTGTGTAGTACTAACGTAATCCGATTGTCTTAACAGAGCTAGAGCACGTCAGCAGGAAAATGAACAATACATGCTTTTGTGATAATTATCTTCACTGATGTTATTATTATCCTATAGTAACTAAGGCAAGTAGCCATTCTCTGATCATAGAGCAGGTTCCCATACCCTATATATCAGAAACGTGGGCGGAAGTCTTTCAAATTCTAATGGTATTTCAAGCCGCTTTCTTGACTTAAGAAAACAATAAAACTTGAATAACATATTCCGTTTTTTGTTGGTGGTCAGTTGTTCATGTGATTGGTGGTCAGTGCTGAAATACAGGACAAGTCGGTGGTACCACTGTAAAGCATTAAGGATAATTTGCCAAACAGTCCAGCTCTTCTCATGTTAGTTGTTCATGTGATTGGTGGTCAGTGCTGAAATACAGGACAGGTCTGTGGTACCATTGTAAAGCATTAAGGATAATTTGCCAAACAGTCCAGCTCTTCTCATGTTAGTTGTTCATGTGATTGGTGGTCAGTGCTGAAATACAGGACAAGTCGGTGGTACCACTGTAAAGCATTAAGGATGATTTGCCAAACAGTCCAGCTCTTCTCATGTCAGTTGTTCATGTGATTGGTGGTCAGTGCTGAAATACAGGACAGGTCGGTGGTACCACTGTAAAGCATTAAGTTTAATTTGCCAAACAGCCCAGCTCTTCTCATGTCAGTTGTTCCCACACCGGCAAATTTGATGAACCTATAATGTTCATACTAACCAATCCTTGATCCTCCATTCTGATTACTAGAAATGAACATTTATCGGATTTATTCTTTACTCTTGTCACTTTTAACGCTTTACTCGATAGCTCTTGCCCGAAGTTAGTGAAACTGTATGGCACAATCCGCCTTCATTACAGATCTTGAAAATGTCGTTTCTGTGGTTCAACGGTACGTTTGAGCGCTTATGTAAAAATATACTTTTTCTTTTTCTGACTAATACTTGAGATGAAGCCCCCCAGTGGCACAGCAGTATGTCTGCGAACTTACAACGCTAGAAACCGGGTTTCGATACCCGTGGTGGGCAGAGCACAGATAGCCCTTTGTGTAACTTTGTGCTTAACTACAAACAACAACAACAACAACTTGAGGTGAAATTAAAACAAAATGATATGTACAGTATATACCAGTTCTTCAGGGTCGTTGTGTGATCTCGAAATCTTTTTTTGTAGATGTGTGATACAACAAGAAAACTCGTGTGTTTTTCAAGAAAACTTCAGATTTAGTGCTAGAACACGTGGTAACTGGTCATTATTTCACAAGTGGTGAAAATACCAGTGGTGGCGCACAGATATTCTCTGACTGGCAGTCAAGGTGGGCATGTCAAGTCACGATTGACCTCATGAACCTCCGAAATAAAGCCAGCCTGGTTAGCCTCGTATCTTTTTTAGTATTGTCTTTTAGGTCTTCAGCAAAGATAAGCTTTGGAAGACGATCATGTTTCAGGACTTGTTTGTTTGAGTGACAAAATTAAACTTCTATACCGCATTAAATAAGTTCCAAAATTAAACCCCATAACAACGTTAAGCACGTTCTTTATCGAAATTAAACCCCTTAACAACAATAAGCACGTTCTCTATAGAAATTAAACTCCTATTCAAAATTAAGCCCTTTGCCCTTAATAAACACGTTTTCTGTCGAAATTAAACTCATAGACACGTTAAACACGTTCATCTAATGAAATTAAACCCTTTACCAACAATAAGCATGTTCTTTATCGAAATTAAACCCCTTAACAACGTTAAGCACGTTCTTTATCGAAATTAAACCCCTTAACAACGTTAAGCACGTTCTTTATCGAAATTAAACCCCTTAACAATAAGCACGTTCTCTATAGAAATTAAACTCCTAGACGACATTAAAGACGTTTTTCTGACGAAACGAAACCCCTTAACAAGATTAAGCACGTTCTCTATCGAAATTAAAGCATTAGACGACATTAAAGACGTTTTTCTGACGAAACGAAACCCCTTAACAACATTAAGCACGTTCTCTATCGAAATTAAAGCCTCAGACGACATTAAAGACGTTTCTCTGGGGAAATTAAACTCCTGGGGAAGAAAAAAACACGTTCTTCGGCAATAAACTTTCGACCGGAAACATGTTCATCGTCTATAGTCTTGGTGTGTAGTTTGTTTTCAGGTTTTTTAAGGAAATCGGTAAAAAAAGGTTCGTTTTAAATACCGAGTTATGAATTTCAGTGTGACACAGCTCCTCTCCCTGGTACAGGTCTGTTTTATTCTTGTTCGACAGATTTATTTAATATTTTTAAAACGCAAAATACCTCTGCGATCTTGTATCGCTGTTCTTTTTTTTTCTCTTTCTTTTCGTTTAGAATTACAAATGAAGGTTTTGTATTTATTATAAATTTCGGAACGCACGTCAACTCCCATAGTGTTCATGACATCTTCTTTTCAATATGTCGTGCACAACTTTTTGTACTTGTTGAGGGGATTTTGTGTAACCATAAAATGTGAATGTATTTGTTAATTTTGTTTTAAATTAGTTCGTTATAAGTGGGCCCGGCATGGCCAGGTGGTTAGGGCGCTCGACTCGCAATCTGCGGGTCGCGAGTTCTAATCCCCGTCACACCAAAACATGCTCGCCCTTTCAGCCGTGGGGGCGTTATAAGGTGACAGTCAATCCCACTATTCGTTGGTAAAAGAGTAGCCCAAGAGTTGGCGGCTGGTGGTGATGAGTAGCTGCCTTCCCTCTAGTCTTACACTGCTAAATTAAGGACGGCTAGCGCAGATAGCCCTCGTGTAGCTTTGCGCGAAATCCATAACAAACTAACTATCATTATAAGTGAAAAATATCAACGATTGTGTCACTTAAAGTACCTGTCAATAAGACGTCGATGGTAAATATGCAGATAAATCGTTACTCTGCTTCTCACCAGGGAGGTGGAGAGAGACTTCACAGCTTGTCCGGACGCACGGATAAAAGAACAAAACTTAAAAATATGCATTAACACAAATTTTTATTTGTAAAAGTAAAAAAGTAAGTTTAAGTAAAAAGGGAGTCCCTTTACGTTGAAATAAGACGTCAGGTCTTGTTTTTCGCGTTGGTAACCACAGTATGTTTTGGTTCAAGAGCTTCTAATTTGTTTTTATATTGCTAGTAATTCTTGCGTATGTTGTAAAGGCTTCATGGCCACGAGATAGATTTTAAACCTAACCGCCGTACACACGTGTATTTCTCACATATGAAGGTGGGATTTTTATTGTGCTGTTATTTAGATTGAAATATTTCAGCAGATGTATAAAGCATGGGTAGATAGAACCAGGTGCAACAGGACAGGTAGAAACAGGTGTAATACGGCAGGTAAAATAGTCTTTGATCCACGATACCAAGCTGTAGACGTCACATGTGACAGGACAGGTAGAAACAGGTGTAATACGGCAGGTAAAACAGTCTTTGATACATGATACCAAACTGTAGACTTCAGATGTAACAGGACGGGTAGATAGAACCAGGTGGAATAGGACAGGTAGAAACAGGTGTAATATGGCAGGTAAAACAGTCTTTGATCCACGATACCAAACTGTAGACGTCACATGTAACAGGACAGGTAGATAGAACCAGGTGGAATAGGACAGGTAGAAACAGGTGTAATATGGCAGGTAAAACAGTCTTTGATCCACGATACCAAGCTGTAGACGTCACATGTAACAGGACAGGTAGATAGAACCAGGTGGAATATAACAGGTAGAAACAGGTGTAATACGGCAGGTAAAATAGTCTTTGATACACGATACCAAACTGTAGACGTCAGATGTAACAGGAAAGGTAGATAGAACCAGGTGGAATAGGACAGATAGAACTAAA
>NW_013677270.1:0-4524 GCF_000517525.1 Limulus polyphemus | reverse complement strand
CTGTTATGTTAAACTTATATTAAAGTTTTCTTCATTACCCATTCAAGCCGTCTCCAACCATTATTAGTGTCAGAATGAACCGCGTCACTTAGCTTATGACATAGAACAAACAAAATTTGGTCATTCCAGCCTGTTGATGTAATATTCGTGACTGGAAAATGTACAGTTTATTCACATATGAGACTGTGCCCGTATACGGGTATTCTGCTGACTTCTTGAAAATATTTATTCTACATTTTAAACATTTGATTTATTGAGAAAACAGCGTAAGTAATTCACGTGACTCGTTGGCATTGTTTTTCAGAATTCTTGCTGTTTGATTATTGACAATGTATTTCAAAATGGTTTCTTGTTTGTTATTCTGTTATTCACACATTGTTTCAAAAAGAGCCAGTATTTGATATTTTATATTGTTGACATTGTTTTTCTGATTTAGTGTTATTTGGTATTTCAATGTTGAAAGTGTTATTTCAGAATTAGTGTTATTTGGTATTTCAATGTTGAAAGTGTTATTTCAGAATTAGTGTTATTTGGTATTTCAATGTTGAAAGTGTTATTTCAGAATTAGTGTTATTTGGTATTTCAATGTTGAAAGTGTTATTTCAGAATTAGTGTTATTTGCTATTTTGTTGTTTATATTGTCTTTTAGAATTTAAATCTTTTGTGCGAACCCATTAAAAACAAAAAATTAAAAGATAAACTTGAAGATCGCCAATATTTATCTTAAAGTTTTAGAGCATGAATTATTAAACTTGATCTAATAAGTTTAAAGCACGAATTATTAAGCTTGATCGAAATATTAAACTTGATCTAATAAGTTTTAGATCACGAACTATTAAGCTTGATCTAAAAAGTTTTAGAGCACGAAATATTAAACTTGATCTAATAAGTTTTAGAGCACGAATTATTAAGCTTGATTTAACAAGTTTAAAGCACGAATTATTAAGCTTGATCTAATAAGTTTAGAGCACGAATTATTAAGCTTGATCTAATAAGTTTTAAAGCACGAATTATTAAACTTGATCTAATAAGTTTTAAAGCACGAATTATTAAGCTTGATCTAATAAGTTTTAGATCACGAAATATTAAACTTGATCTAATAAGTTTAAAGCACGAATTATTAAGCTTGATCTAATAAGTTTAGAGTCACGAATTATTAAGCTTGATCTAATAAGTTGAGAGCACGAATTATTAAGCTTGATCTAATAAGTTTAGATCACGAAATATTAAACTTGATCTAATAAGTTTTAAAGCACGAATTATTAAGCTTGATCTAATAAGTTTTAGATCACGAATTATTAAGCTTGATCTCATAGAAATCGTAATAGTAAACTGACGTAAGGCTAGAATACCGTCAGTTGCTTTTTTTTTCTTATTACAAATGTGCTCATGAATGATAAAAGCGTGATTTACAAAGACGATATGATAGTATAGTGAAACAAATATCCAGTTTCTAAGAAGATGGCCGATCTTCTGAAAACAAAATGCATGGTCTTACTCCGTAACTACACACATCACATAATGAATAGACTATTATTATTTATCTGAGCTAGGTTACGATTGATAGAACTGTCAGTTTTAGGAGAGCTTTGATTACCCATCATTAATTGATTGGATGCTCTAGCCTAATGATAGGACAGCCGTTGGTAGTTTCGTGGAGCTTTTAAGCTCCGGTTCAATATCTATTTACAAACGACATCCAGTCTTTTCTGACGAACTGGATTCAAGTAACTGTGGCCATAACTAAGATAGGAAGAACCTCAGATGTAATTAACTAGAATTCTATACTATCATCACTACCAGTCATTAGCTGTCCGATATGAGGTAATATTTAAGGCTTCATTCGTTTTAAAGAACTGTGTGCAATTGTCCTGTCTTTGGTGATCCACTTGAATCCTGTAAAAGCTTCCTTTCCGCCTTTTCTAAGATTGCATTATAAATCTTGACATTTCGAGTTGAATTTCAGCCACCAGAGGGCTGCACATAATGTTCTTAAGGTATAAGACAGGTGAAAGCGAACGATGTGTCTTTTTGATCGTCATATAATAATATAGTTAACGATCTTTAAACTAAAATAAACTTTTGTTTACAACTTCAATCTTGACTATTGAAGTTTGATTGCAAACAAGAGTTAGCGAGGTCAAAACAATTTTTTTTTAAGTTATCCCCTATCGCTCACTAAGAAGGGCGCGGGTTGGTCCCGTGATTGAGCTCTGGATATCTGACCTTGCGAGCCGGGTTCGAATCTGTGTGATATCACAAATATTTCCCACAATTTAAGCCGTAGGTATGTTATAAAAGTGAAAGTCAATCAATTAGCGTGGATGGTGGGCGGTAGGTGCTTCTAATTGGCTGCCTGGTCAAAAGTTAAAAATTAGGGACGGCATTGCCATAAGTACAAAGTACTGAGGGAAAGTGACGCCATTATTATAGAAAATTTATCTGTTTTAGGTACAGGAAGTGACGTTGTATCAAGAATATATATTCTATGATTTACTAAGACTTACAATATATAAAATTTATTCTGATGTTAAATTTTCTGGACTAGTCTTTTTTTTCACAAATTTTTCTTTTGTGCAATTTTCATGTTGAGAAGGGGATGATAAATAGCTCCATCTGGAAAGAAAATTCCGTAAGCTTCACGATAAGAGAAAGACGTGTGTATGATAACATACAGACAGAAGGACATACGTAAATGAGGATATATAGACATAAAGTGATGACATCACTACATTACCTGCTACTGGCTTCCCCACTTTGACTATCGAAAGCTTGGTGTTTGAATAGAATCTCAGCTTTCATCATTATACCTTTCCTTGAGTTAACTTTAGAACACTACTTTTATGACAGTTTTACAATAGAGTGACATTTTATGTTTGGAAATTCTGGTTCTATTTATTTTGCTAGTGAAGAAGCCAGTAATGTCGGAATTTTGTTATCCATGTAAAGTCTGCTTTAGTCTGCTATGTTATCATTAGCCCCATCAAGTGATATGTCCAGTTCCATCTCTGTCTTGTTTGGTTCCTTTTTTTCAAGTTCACTAGCCAGCCCTACATACCTCTTTTATTTAGCAATACTTTTTTTTTATTATACTTGTTTAACTTTTTATGAGATGATGTACATGGGTTACTAGGTTATAGAGTGTATTCTAAGGCTTTATAAAATTTTGCTTAGAATGATAATAAAATAGGTAGTCAAAGATAATGAAGATTCTTTTGATCTATGAAATGATGATAAAATTATAGTTATTGCAAGAATTAGGTAGGCGCTAGGCCTGTTGAAGAAAGATGACGATGAACGACAATAAGAAATCTCGGTTTTGGCAGTTCACCGGTTTTCGACTTTGTGATGCTCTGGATAGCTGAAAAGCGGCATATACACTAGAGATAAAGCGACTGTGTCAGGTAGCTCTTCATATCTAGCTTCTGATGACCTTTAGATCAGCAAATTCAGGTGACTTTTGTATTGCTTTGATACGGGCGTCCGCGCCATCCCTACACAGAGAGTGCTAGCGCACCCTCCGATTAAGCTATTTATCTTTTCTCTGAGCGTTATGTTATTATTTCTGATAATTATTAAACTATTTATTTTTTCTGTGGTCGTTACTTGTTAATTGCTGGTGATTATTAAGCTACGTATGCTGGCAAAGGACACTCGGTTTTTTTTTGCGCAGTGAATTTCTAGGAAGTGAAAAGCTAGCAAGACCACTTAGCTATAGTAATTGTCGACCGGTTTTGTAATGGAGTATTGCCAGCTCTTACGTTATGTTTTCCCACACCAGAGATATGACTAATCATGCCTCTACCGATTTCACATGTTTTCTTATTCCGAGAAAATTGATTTGTTTTAATCAAGAAGATTGGAAAATATCACACGTTGTGGAACACGACTCACATGGAGTAAATGATATTAAAATACATGTCATATTGTCAGTTATTTCATTTAATTTCTAATGTCTTTTATTTAACTCTTTGATTCCCCTCCTTTTCCTTTGTATTTGGAGTGCCTTTTGGGTCAGTGTCAAAAAACAGAACCTAGGATTGTGACAGTTGCTAAGAAGGTGGACCACCCTTGTAATTTAGGTCAAAGCGTGCAAGGCACCAATAAATATATAGTGTCAATAAGTACAACTCCAGATATCAGCTTTGATATGGCTCTTTTGGATTCAAGGTCCCACCTATGGGTGTGAGGCTAATGGATCCATTTCCATGCGCGTTATCGTTGTGATGACCTGTTATGGTTACTGTTTGCTGCATACTTTATATTTAAGTGCAAGGTTCTTCAAACGTAGTGACTCTTGATTATAAATTACAGTTTCGTAATTTGGGAGTAAAAGTTTGGACAGTGATGTGTGTTTTATGGATTTCTGGCCTTTAGACGTGAGGTAAAGTTTTGGGTGCTTAGTTTTCAGTATAGACCACGAACCTTGTCGAGACCAAATCAAGTTAGAAGAATTTCATAAAACTCAGTCGGATTCATTATAGACCTCGAAATCTCTGAAAACCAAACCAAAGCAGGAAAAAT
>NW_013677269.1:12505-15257 GCF_000517525.1 Limulus polyphemus | reverse complement strand
CTAAGTTCTTAAGTTTCATCTGGAACTCACAAAACACAACTTTAAACATACTTTTCCATACCACTGTGTGTAAGGTATAACATTGTCATTTAATGTGTTTCTAAGTTCTTAAGTTTCATCTGGAACTCACAAAACACAACTTTAAACATACTTTTCCATACCACTGTGTGTAAGGTATAACATTGTCATTTAATGTGTTTCTAAGTTCTTAAGTTTCATCTGGAACTCACAAAACACAACTTTAAACATACTTTTCCATACCACTGTGTGTAAGGTATAACATTGTCATTTAATGTGTTTCTATGTTCTTAAGTTTCATCTGGAACTCACAAAACACAACTTTAAACATACTTTTCCATACTACAAAAATATATTTTTTATTGCTTGTGATTTATCTGATTATTAAGTATGTATTTCATTAGTTTAAATAAAATTACGACCTATATCTCCAGAATGTATCTTTATTAGCTTAATGTTTCGCTTTTTTACAGTTTCATCAAAAGCTATCGATATCCTACGTCCACTTTCTGTAATAAATTCCAAAGTCAATGATCGAGAAACGTTTTATTCAAATAGCAAGATAAAAATATAAGGCTTAGCACATGAGGCTATCGTAAGGTAATTAAATCAGCGTTTCTCAAGATGGCGTGTGTGAATACGAAGTTTTTGTAATTATTCACACATACTATGGAATATATCCTTCGTTTCGATCTTATTATTCACTAGAATATTAACTCCTTCTATCCTATCAACGGGTACATTAAAATGTAAATCTCATTCACTGAGTAATTTTGAATTTATATTAGTTTTAACGTGTTAACATTAAAAAGGACTCTTGTTTTGTTTTTTTTTTGTTAGGGACATTAACTATCATGTCGAGATATTTCTGTTTGTTCCAATGTTCGGTGTCGCCCTCTAGTGAACTTAGATTCTCTTATAACCATCAATATTTTTGAATACTCTACAATTTTTGTTTCTGATTAAAAAGTCTGCATAAAAAATGGAAACGTTTTGAATTAAAAGTTGAAAAGTCACCAAACATCAGAGCTGGCCCTACAGCAAATTCTAAGTATTGCAGTCAAGCTGAACTCCTGTGCCTCGCGAAACAAATTATTCAGTTTTATTTCAAACGTATTAAAGTTTACTTTCTTTCACGGGCTGTTTCTGTAAGTCCTTCTGTCGTGAAGGGTAAACACTTCGAGCACGCGATCAGTTAGAGCAGAGTTTCATGGTACTAACTAGTTGTCATAAACGACACATGCGTCACTATCAATTTGATGTTCAAACACAAAAAGTCTGTTGTTTACGTAGGTGTAAAGTAGTTTGTTAGTTTGTTATTAGGCACAAATCTACATATTGTGAAGCTGTGCTCTGCCCACGGCTGGTATCGAAATACGAGTTTTAGCGTTGTAAGCTGTAACACTTACACTTACTTTAAAAAGTAACGATGGAAAGAGAAAATAACTTTTCTAAATATATTTTGTAAAAGCAAATATTGGATTTTTTAAGATTTATGTTTCCCAAGGAAAGAATAAAAAAAATCAGAAACGCGTGATGGGAAAAAAGTAAAGTTATAGAGATAACATTGTCATGAAACTAATGCTTGTTATCATCACTAGCTAAAGTCATTGGATTTTTTAGTGTTAAACATTAGCTATCATCTGCTTGTTTCCCTGGCGTTAATCACTAGTTATAACAGCTGTTTTTTTAGGATTTATTAAACAATACTTACAACAACTGCGTTTCTTAGGGTTAAACATTAGTTATCACCTAGTTTTCCTGGGGTTAAACACTAGTTATAACAGCTGGTTTATTTAGGACTTGATCATTAGTTACAACAACTGCGTTTCTTAGAGTTAAACATTAGTTATCACCTAGTTTTCCTAGGGTTAAACACTAGTTATAACAGCTGGATTATTTAGGACTTAATCATTAGTTATAACAACTGCGTTTTTTAGGGTTAACCATTAGTTAGCACCTGGTTTTCCTAGGGTTAAACACTAGTTATAACAGCTGGTTTATTTAGAACTTAATCATTAGTTATAACAACTGCGTTTCTTAGAGTTAAACACTAGTTATAACAGTTGATTTTCTTAGAAGTTAAACATTAGTTATAACAACTGCGTTTCTTAGGGTTAAATATTAGTTATGATCTGGTTTTCCTGGGGTTAAACACTAGTTATAACAGCTGGTTTATTTAGGACTTGATCATTAGTTATAACAACTGCGTTTCTTAGGGTTAAACACTAGTTATAACAGCTGATTTTCTTAGAATTTAAACATTAGTTATAACAACTGCGTTTTTTAGGGTTAACCATTAGTTATCACCTAGTTTTCCTAGGGTTAAACACTAGTTATGACAGCTGGTTTACTTAGGACTTAAACATTAGTTATAACAACTGCGTTTCTTAGGGTTAAACATTAGTTTTCCTAGGGTTAAACACTAGTTATAACAGCTGGTTTACTTAGGACTTAAACATTAGTTATAACAACTGCGTTTATTAGCGTTAAACATTAGCTATAACTGCTGGTTTTCTTGGAGTTAAACACTAGTTATGAGTTGCTTGTTCCCCAGGGGTTATACAAGAGTTATCAACACCTAGTTTTTGAAGAGATAAACACTAGTTATGAGTGGCTTGTTCCCCAGGGGTTATACAAGAGTTATCAACACCTAGTTTTTGAAGAGATAAACACTAGTTATGAGTGGCTTGTTCCCCAGGGGTTATACAAGAGTTATCAACACCTAGTTTTT
>NW_013677269.1:10580-11623 GCF_000517525.1 Limulus polyphemus | reverse complement strand
TAAAAATACCAGGCTATGTGATGGTATCGAACCCAGGACCAGCGGGTAGTCCCCTAAAAATACCAGGCTATGTGATGGTATTCGAACCCAAGACCAGCGGGTAGTCCCCTTTTACACGATATTTAAAAGTGTAATTTCCTTCAGTACGTTCTGTAAGTATTCTTAGGGTTCTGTAGCCGCATTAAGTGTAACTGATTTAGATATATATTTCAAAATACTTGTTTACTTGTCATTTAAATTTTAAACAATAAATAATGTTTACTTTCTGTGATAACGGTAAGAAATCGTTTGGATCCAAGATTTATATCAAATCTCGCTACTAGGTGGCCCTAGTGTTGCTTTTAGAAAAGAAATGCTAGATTCCCCCGTCACAATGTTTTTTGGCAGCTAATATCCACCGATTTGAACGGCTTTAATCTGATATTCTGAACATGCAGTTACACAAAACATGAAGCAACTTCGTTAGTATATTTATAATTACTCAAGTAGCGATTTCATAAATTGTTTTTAGTGTTAAGATATGAGGAAAATGAAAACAAAAAATTAAGACATTTTCGTATAGATTGGTGTCCATTAATACAGAGTTGAAAATAAAATTTGAGATTTTTTATCGTTAGTTTGGTTTACTTAAAATATTTTAACTCACTCTTCGTGGCTTCTTTGCAATTTCACATAGTCTGGTATTTTTACTATCTAGCCTAATTGTCCTGTAAATGTTTCACACTCTATCCACCCATCTGTACATAGTGTATTCTAGAATACAGGACAATTAGGCTAGATAGATGTACAGATGGGTGGATAGAGTGTGAAACATTGGCGTATTCTAGAATACAGGACAATTAGGCTAGATAATTATTGGTAATTGATAATTGATAATTACAAGCCTATCTTGTAAACAAACGCTACACTATGCATGTTTTATGTTATCATGTATGGATTATTATCTATGTTATAGGTATTCACGTGTTATGTATGTTTTATGTTATCATATATGAATTATTGTCTATGTTATAGGTATTCACGTGCTATGCATGTTTTATGTT
>NW_013677269.1:5281-9749 GCF_000517525.1 Limulus polyphemus | reverse complement strand
TTAGGGGACTACCCGCTGGTCTTGGGTTCGAATAATTTCACATAGTCTGGTATTTTTAGGGGACTACCCGCTGGTCTTGGGTTCGAATACCATCACATAGCCTGGTATTTTTAGGGGACTACCCGCTGGTCCTGGGTTCGAATACCATCACATAGCCTGGTATTTTTAGGGGACTACCCGCTGGTCCTGGGTTCGAATACCATCACATAGCCTGGTATTTTTAGGGGACTACCCGCTGGTCTTGGGTTCGAATACCATCACATAGCCTGGTATTTTTAGGGGACTCGACTTACTACCCGCTGGTCCTGGGTTCGAATACCATCACTGAACATGTTTCATCCTTTCAGCCGTGGGGGCGTTATAATGTGCAATCAATCCCACTATTCATTGGTAAAATAGTAGCTCAAGTGTTGGCGGTGAGTAGTGATGACTAACTGCCCCCCCCCCTCTAGTCTATCACTTCTAAATTAGGGACGGCTAGCGCAGATAGCCCTCGTGTAGCTTTGCGCGAAATTCAAATCAAATCAATCCAAGAGCAGCCCAAGAGCTGGCGGTGGGTGGTGTTTGACTAACTTCCTCCCCTAAAGTCTATCATTTGATGAAAAACAAAAGAGGAAATAACCTCATTCAGGAATTTTGTTGTTAAATATTAATTTATAAGCACTCATTTTTATCCATTTTTCTTGAAAACAGATCTATCTTTTCTCAAGTATTAGAGATAATATACAACGCTTAGTTCTCTCTTTTAATCTTACCGTTGTCCAATAAAGAAAAATACACCTGTCCGATTGAAAAAAAAACAGACACGTTTTAAATACCTATTACTGATCAGTTATTGTGAAGCGGCAGAAAATAGCCAGGAACTGAGTACTTTATAAACATATATTCTTCTTGTGTGAAGACTGATAGATTTATATAAACATATCCTTCTTGTGTGAAGACTGATAGATTTATATAAACATATATTCTTCTTGTGTGAAGACTGATAGATTTATATAAACACGTATTCTTCTTGTGTGAAGACTGATAGATTTATATAAACATATATTCTTCTTGTGTGAAGACTGGTAGATTTATATAAACATATATTCTTCTTGTGTGAAGACTGATAGATTTATATAAACACGTATCCTTCTTGTGTGAAGACTGATAGATTTATATAAACATATATTCTTCTTGTGTGAAGACTGATAGATTTATTAAAACTAATTTCAAGTCACATATTCGATCGAAGTTGTAATATACCTCCATCATAAAGATATGTCTGGTCACGTATTAAGGTCAGAACTACTTGTATGGTGTTGATGAGGTCGTTCACCCCGATATCATACATGAAATTATACCTGAACCCCAGAATGTTGTGTTTTCTTCAAAGCACACCCTCTCCTAAATACCAGTCTTGGTTACATATATACCTATTAAAACACGGTGAATAAAGTTTATCTTTGTGGAATGGAAACGAAACTTTGACCTAAACGGCGCTTTATGTGCTTCCTTGTGGGATGGAAACAAAACTTTGACCTGAACGGCACTCTATGTGCGTCCTTGTGGGATGGAAACAAAACTTTGACCTGAACGGCACTTTATGTGCTTCCTTGTGGAATAGAAACAAAACTTTGACCTGAACGGCACTTTTTGTGACCAGATCAGAGGTCAATTAGGATTAATTTTGTACAACTGCCGCAACAAGAGACTTTTCTGACTCTTTGAACCGAATAATTGTCATTTTTAATAATATGATTACAGCTAAAAGTGCGGGGTGTGTTTAACGGGACCACTTCTCGAATCCCGGAACATTTGATCTGTAGCCAAACATGCTGACCACTATGACACCCTTTGATCTGACCCCAAACATGCTGACCACTACAGCACACTTTGATCTGTAGCCAAACATGCTGACCACTACGACACACTTTGATCTGACCCCAAACATGCTGACCACTACGACATACTTTGATCTGTAGCCAAACATGCTGACCACTACGCCACAGCTAATGTTTTTATTTTTCCTAAACACAGAGGGCGAGACATGTCCGTAGTTTATTTTCGACATTAAGTTTGTCTATTCGGAAATGCTGCTTCTAAAGATAAGGATCTTCAATTTCTGAAATGTTTGGTACAAAAACGACTGATGATAAAACATCGTTAATCAATCTGTATGAAAACGCGCAAAAAAACTCCATACATTCTTTATTACACCTTGTATTCTTTAATAAGTTTAAACTAAGGATCAATACAAGGTGTAATAAAGAATGTAAAATATGTAGTGTTAGATGTAAAGGAAGACCTTAATAAGTTTAAACTAAGGATTCTCTTCCTTTATATCTAAAACTACATATTTTACGTTCTTTATTGCACCTTGTATTCTTTAATAAGTTTAAACTAAGGATCATCTTCCTTTATATCTAAAACTACATATTTTACATTCTTTATTACACCCTGTATTCTTTAATAAGTTTAAACTAAGGATCATCTTCCTTTACATCTAACACTACATATTTTACATTCTTTATTACACCTTGTATTCTTTAATAAGTTTAAACTTAGGATCATCTTCCTCTATATCTAAAACTACATATTTTACATTCTTTATTACACCCTGTATTCTTTAATAACTTTAAATCCTATATATGAAACAACAAAACAGTAGGAACAAATTGAAACTTATAAAATGTAACCATTAACACAAAAACACGTTGACTATGTGTACTAAAAGTATCAAACATAGAACTGTTAGCAGAATATAAAAATTCCTTTTTAACAGATTCTGAAAGCCACATTCGAATATCAATGAAACAGTTTAATACCAAAGATCCAGATCTGTCTTTACACTTAGGCCCGACATGGCCAGGTGGTTAGGGTGCTCGAGTCGCGGGTTCGAATCCCCGTCACACCAAACATGCTCGCCCTTTCTGCCGTTGGGGCGTTATAATCTGACGGTGGGCGGTGATGACTAGCTGCCTTCCCTCTAGTCTTACACTGTTAAATTAGGGACGGCTAGCGCAGAAATTCAGAACAAACTTAACACTTAACGATTTTCCAAAGCTCTGTGAGGTGTGTTTGACTGGCTGAAATATTATGTTTATTTTGAACGTTTTCCAATCGAACTTCAACGAGTGAATCTCGTTAATTTCTCATTAAATAAACACAGATTTCCTCGTTGTATGTACGGAAACTTTTTTTCTGAGTGAATTCCTAGGAGTCCCGAATGACTTCACATAGCGAGCCATCCTGAAGCTGAGTGGCTCAGATATGCAACCTACGTTGTCGTGTTGACTTTACAAATAACGGATGAAGATATTGTGATAATATACGTTCCCTCAGTGCCTTTCGCAGACAGGAAATTAAAATCTGAGGAAGAAATTTCCATAATTGCATCAGTTTTTATTATCTTCCTTTGAATTTGAATTCTCACGTCTCAGTGATTCTCGGAGTTCGTATTGTTTGTCAGTAGAGTTTTAAATCATCCTGTCGATAGAATTTATTTTGTACGTTTCTGAAGAGCAATAATAATTCTAATTTGTAGGAAGAGATTTGAATGTAAAAACTGTCGAGCTTGTAAAACAAATAATACAGAATTTAGTCAATTTTGTTACCACATTTCTAGAATATCCCAGATAACTAACTTATTCTGATGGTATAGTACACTGGCCTTCTTATTGTTATTGTAACATTACAGGTTCTAACAACATCATTGGATCTGTCGGAATAAACATTATATACTCTAGGACTAGTTTATATAAACGGATTTATTTAAACGTTAATATATATACGTATTTGCGCTTAAAGTTCGGGATGTATGTTTCCTATAATCAATTTTCGCTAATTTTAGGAGTAGTCTATTTCTGAACAATGTTATATTAATATCAATTATTGAAGCAACGAATGTCGAGCTACATACAGCTGGATGCATATATGTGTCAATACACAGATTGTATATGATTTCTAGCTTATTTTAGATGTTTTATTTACTGAAGTAATTACCAATTAACCTGCCTCTTAATTAGCACTTATTTATTTAATTAATAATTATAAAACCATCCCTTATTTAGCATTTCTAAACTAACTGCCCCTTGCGGCCGATCTCAACATTGAAAACTTTCTGTTTTATGGCGCTCTGATCGTTTCTAATTCTCATCATATTGAAACATGTTTCCTGTATGTCGCTCTGTTGGTCAGTCTCTCCTCTATGTCATGTGTCACTCTGTTGGTCAGTTTCTCCTATATTTCGCTCTGTTGGTCAGTTTCTCCTCTATGTCATGTGTCACTCTGTTGGTCAGTTTCTCCTATACGTCACTCTGTTAGTCAGTTTCTCCTATATTTCGCTCTGTTGATTAGTTTTTTTCCGTATGACACTCTGTTTGTACAAACAATTATACAACAGCGGTATAAAAATCGTTAGGTTTCGTGTTTCAATAAACGCACGTTATTTAAGAATACATGTTTGTGTCACATTGTACACTACAGT
>NW_013677269.1:0-4303 GCF_000517525.1 Limulus polyphemus | reverse complement strand
CTCTGTTGGCTAGTTTCTCCTATATTTCGCTCTGTTGGTCAGTTTCTCCTATACGTCACTCTGTTGGCTAGTTTCTCCTATATTTCGCTCTGTTAGTCAGTTTCTCCTATATTTCGCTCTGTCGGTCAGTTTCTCCTATACGTCACTCTGTTAGTCAGTTTCTCCTATATTTCGCTCTGTTGATTAGTTTTTTTCCGTATGACACTCTGTTTGTACAAACAATTATACAACAGCGGTATAAAAATCGCTAGGTTTCAATAAACGCACGTTATTTAAGAATACATGTTTGTGTCACATTGTACACTACAGTTTGATGTGTATTTTATGAATGCTGTATACGATAGCAGGGTAATTTAATTTAGTCATTATATTTACAACTAATTAAAACTTATTTTCGTGTCTTATATTTAAAAGTAAATAATATAATTAATCTAATAGATTAAGACATTTTCACTTTCTTCAGCGTAGCTTTTAGCGAAATATAAGCTCGATACAAATTATAAGAAGCCTACCTAAACTCTCACTAAATTAACAGAGGCATGTAACGTATCTTCTCAACCTCAAAGTCCTACACGTTCTTGTAGAGTTTCACTTTAGATAGAGTAGAAATGGACGCAAGGAAAGTGGCCGGATGAAACGGTGTGAGTCCGACCACGTACGTTGGACTAAAATAAAATGGCGCCGGAGAAAGACGCTCTTTCTTTTGTACGAGAGTGTGTACAGGTGAGGTTCGAACAGACTGAATGAAGCAAGCTGTGGTCTCTGTACGATATAATTAAACAGCTTAACACGTTAAATAAGAAAGACTGAACCCGTAGTTTTTACAAATGTCTCTGTCTAGTTCTGTATTATATAAGCCTTTTGTTGTACCGACTTAAGAGTTTCTTCACTTGAGATTAATAGTCGTAAAACAGCCTTGACGGAGTGTTGGTATTTACTTGGCTGTAAACTGAGGGTAGCCTTGCTGCGACATCGATGCTCTTAACATCAAAATGCAAGTGAAACATGAATATTTATGTAGCACAAGATCAGTCTTATTTGACATAAGATACCCTATTGGAAATGTGTCACAATGCAAGTGACACATGAATATTTATGTAGCACAAGATCAGTCTTATTTGGAAATGTGTCACAAGTTTAGAAGCACAGTTAAACAGAGGTGGAAATGTGTCACAAGTTTAGAAGCACGGTTAAACACAGTTGGAAATGTGTCACAAGTTTAGAAGCACGGTTAAACAGAGGTGGAAATGTGTCACCAATGATAATAAAAATACCTTAAAACAGAATACGATTGCCATACACTCAGATGACATTAGTGATGTAAAGAAGGAAGAGGAGAGGAGAGAGAGAGAAGAAAAGAACGAATGAAGGCCAAAAAGACGCCTTCTTTTCCTGTTCTTACTGTTTCTCTCTTCTCGACATTATCAGTTTCTTCTTCACATCTTCTCTTTGTTCTTTGGTTTATATATTTTATTTTATTCCTCGTCTTTCTTTCTCTCCAACTACAATTTATTTCCTGGCTTTTGTTTCCGCTCTAATATAATGAAACAGGAAAAAAGTAGAACATGAGGAAGAAAAAGACGAGTTAAAGAGAAAAGCAGGAACAGAAGAAAACGGAAATAAAAGTCTTAGGTGGAATTTAACATTCTAGTGAGTTTAGTTAAGCCTATAAACTCACTTTCAACAGATAAGAAAAAGAAGCACAACGTTTTTCAGACAACAGTGTTGTGATCGTTGAACAGTTAAATCTATAATATAAAAAACACACTTTCAACAGATAAGAAACATAAGTGTAACGTTTTTCAGTCAGCAGTGTAGTTTTTGTTAAGCGGTTAAGCCTATAATATAAAAAAAACACTTTCAACAGATAAGAAACACAAGTGCAACGTTTTTCAGTCAATAATGTAGTTTTGGTTAAGCGGTTAAGCCTATAAAATATAAAAAACACTTTCAACAGATAAGAAACACGAGTGCAACGTTTTTCAGTCAACAGTGTAGTTTTTGTTAAGCGGTTAAGCCTATAAAATAAAAAACACTTTCAACAGATAAGAAACACAAGTGCAACGTTTTACTGTCAACAGTGTAGTTTTTGTTAAGCGGTTAAGCCTATAAATTAAGAAACACTTTCAACAGATGCATAAGCTTCTAAGAAGCAGCAAGCGCAACGTTTTTTAGTCAGCAGTGTAGTTTTTGTTAAGCGGTTAAGCCTATAAAATAAAAAAACACTTTCAACAGATACATAAGCTTCTAAGAAGCAGCAAGCGCAACGTTTTTTAGTCAGCAGTGTTGTGTGTTAGTTTCTCTATACTTTTCAAAGTATGCTGGCAATGTTGTTGTTAGTGGACGCATGTTATATGTTAGGTCAATAAAATCTTAAGACGTGTACTTTAATTCCTGTGATGAGGAACTTGTTCCTTTTTAATAAGGATGACTTGACTAGGTTCGGCACAGACACAAACTTCGATTAGAACACTTCCTAAAGCGGAAATGACAGAAAGGAAAGATACGAACTGAGTCCGCATCATGGGTCGGCTAGGACACGGAACTAAAAACAAAACCAAAACCTTACCATTACTTTGGAAGTTCCAAAGTTTCATTTTTAACTAACATAAAATGCGTTTTTGATTTTATTTGAAGTACTGGCAAATATTTCTCTCATTGTTTTTCTGAATCCTTTCTTTTCGGATTTTAAAAGTTAGATAAAACTTGGAGATGATATTTGAACAAATAACAAAGAAAAGTAAGATTTTCTTACCCACATTTTTTTTTTATAGATTATGTTTATATAAACAGTTTCTTCTTATTGAAATAACAACAGTTCCTCTGAATGAGACGTTTTGGGCAACGAAGTTCACTGTGATTTTTAGTCTATTGGTTTGTCTGTACTTATTTCAAGACTTAGCAGTAGCTGAAGCGACAAACCGTCGCCTGTGGCGTGTGTTGCCGGCTTTAGTGACAGAAAGTTCGACGGATTAAACACAAAGATACCGTGCTGCCTGACGTTAACTATACGGAATACAATGGTTCAGGTATTAATTAATTTTCTCCGCTATACTTGACTGTTGTATGTAATTTATGCATACTCAGAATAGGTATTCTAACTACACTACAAAGTTTTGAATCACATCTGACTGTTATGTGGTATACTACAAAGTTTTGAATCACATCTGACTGTTATGTAGTACACTACAAAGTTTTGAATCACATCTGACTGTTATGTGGTATACTACAAAGTTTTGAATCACATCTTACTGTTATGTGGTACACTACAAAGTTTTAAATCACATCTGACTGTTATGTGGTACACTACAAAGTTTTGAATCACACCTGACTGTTATGTGGTACACTACAAAGTTTTGAATCACACCTGACTGTTATGTGGTACACTACAAAGTTTTGAATCACACCTGACTGTTATGTGGTACACTACAAAGTTTTGAATCACACCTGACTGTTATGTAGTACACTACAGAGTTTTGAATCACACCTGACTGTTATGTGGTATACTACAAAGTTTTGAATCACACCTGACTGTTATGTGGTACACAAGAAATGTGTTGTAGATGTCTGTGTACAACGGAAGAAACTGAAATTGTTCGTGAAAACAAAACAATTGTTTAGCTCCACAACTTTCAGAAATATAAAGCTAAATAACTATTCCACGTGCTCCCGAGTGTTAAGTGTTATAAGTGTTAAGTGTGATACCCCCCCCCCCCCGCTGGTATTTAGAGGTCCAGATGTTGGTAAGTATGTGGTACTGGTATTCACAACATAACAGTCAGGTGTGATTCAAAACTCTGTAGTGTACTACATAACAGTCAGGTGTGATTCAAAACTTTGTAGTGTACTACATAACAGTCAGATATGATTCAAAACTCTTTAGTATACCACATAACAGTCGGATATGATTCAAAACTTTGTAGTGTACAACATAACAGTCGGATATGATTCAAAACTTTGTAGTGTACAACATAACAGTCAGGTGTGATTCAAAACTTTGTAGTGTACTACATAACAGTCAGGTGTGATTCAAAACTTTGTAGTATACCACATAACAGTCAGATGTGATTCAAAACTTTGTAGTATACCACATAACAGTCAGGTGTGATTCAAAACTTTGTAGTGTACTACATAACAGCCAGATGTGATTCAAAACTTTGTAGTGTACTACATAACAGTCAGGTGTGATTCAAAACTTTGTAGTGTACCACATAACAGTCAGGTGTGATTCAAAACTTTGTAGTGTACCACATAACAGTCAGGTGTGATTCAAAACTTTGTAGTGTACAACATAACAGTCAGG
>NW_013677268.1:11248-15129 GCF_000517525.1 Limulus polyphemus | reverse complement strand
GACCGATCACGTGTTTAGTTTGGATTAGCTTGTTTCCTGTCAATATTTAGTTTGGATTAGCTTGTTTCCTGTCAATAACACGTTTGGATTAGCCATTGACAGGAAACTAGCTAATCCAAACGTGTTATTGACAGGAAACAAGCTAATCCAAACGTGTTATTGACAGGAAACTAGCTAATCCAAACGTGTTATTGACAGGAAACAAGCTAATCCAAACGTGTTATTGACAGGAAACAAGCTAATCCAAACGTGTTATTGATAAGAACCAAGCTAATCCAAACGTGTCATTAACAGGAAACAAGCTAATCCAAACGTGTTATTGACAGGAAACTAAGGTTAAACACGTTATTGGCAGTAAACGAGTAAACCCAAATGTGTTCCCGTTTATACCAATAACGTGTTTAACCTCACCTGTTTACTGCCAATAACATGTTTAACCTCGCCCGTTTACTGCCAATAACGTGTTTAACCTCACCTGTTTACTGCCAATAACATGTTTAACCTCACCTGTTTACTGCCAATAACGTGTTTAACCTCACCTGTTTACTGCCAATAACATGTTTAACCTCACCTGTTTACTGAGGTTAAACACGTTATTGGCAGTAAACAGGTGAGGTTAAACACGTTATTGGCAGTAAACAGGTGAGGTTAAACACGTTATTGGTGTAAACAGGCGAGGTTAAACACGTTATTGGATGATCGGTCGGAAACAAGTTAATTTCAAGTTATTGGCAGAAAGGAAAATCGAGGGTGTTATTTAGTTTGGATTAGCTTGTTTCCTGTCAATAACACGTTTGGATTAGCTAGTTTCCTGTCAATAGAGCGGTACAGCGAGATGTTATAACATTCATGGACCCCACTGGGTTTAAAAACGGCAAAGCGAGATACAGCAATCAGACAAAAGTGTATCACACATTTTAAGATGTAAAGATCGAAAGTGGAGTATGTCGAAAGATGAGAGAACAAAGTCGTTACTATGTTATAAAAACACATTTCATAGAGAAAAAGATAGTCAAACTTTTTCATGGAATAAGTAACAATGCTTGCAAACTCAAGTCTTATATTTTATCAATTTGTATTTCAATAATATTTTAATTTATGTTCCATCTTCCACGCTATCCCGTATAATCGATTATAAGTTAGGCTTAGCATAATATCCTGATTCACCACTTTGACGTCTTTATGGTGCTAAATATGAATTTGTTCATAATGACGTACATAACAGCTGCACTAAGGTAAATGTGTTATACAACAGTGTTCTTCAACCGGTGGGTCGCGGCCCACTGTTGGACTGCAAAGAAGTTTGAGATGGGCCGCGAAAAGGCTTAAGATTAGATGAAAGTATCTTAAAAAATGTTGCAAAAAAGCAAAAGTATAATGAATACTATATAATACCTCGCAAAATTGTAACTATAAGTTAATATCACGCGCATGAACTATGAAAAAAACATTATTATACGTGTCATACTTCTGTACTTTTCTGCGATGGGCCACGGGAAATTTCTTGAAGTTTAAGTGGGCCATATATATAAAACGTCACTACCCTAACTAGTCAACAGAAAGAGCAGTCATACTAACTGAGAAGAGCATGACTTTTGCTGATATACGTTGGTACGACTACCCTCGCTGGCAGAAAGGCGATCCACAATCGCTAAGTAGATGGATCAGAACATTTATATAAATAGAAGCTCGGCTACTGCTTGAAATTATGACCGTAATTCAAGGACATTCGACCAACAATATGCGATGTGTACCTGAGAACATATTAACCACGAAATATTAAACACTTAAAGAACAAAACGAAATTTTCAAAAATGACATAAATAAAAGTAGTCTGGAAACTGTTTTGTTTAAGCTGCAGAATTGGCTATTTACGCTGCACCCATCACGGAGATCGAACCCCGAAATTTAACGCTATAAGTTCTCAAACATACTAAACGCTGAGTTACGAGAGAAAACAAATGACAAATATGACCATCAAAACCTACGTCAAATAAAGATTAGTATTCCCATCACTGAACGTTTCACATATTTGGGTGACTTGAAAAAATTTAGAGAATGCTCGTCATCGCAGAAAATAAAACCAACGTGAATGTATACTATAACTATCACTTACTTTGGTAAGGAGGCCCAGGACTTTGCATACTGGGCCGAAACGGCGAAGACGGTGGTGGGTAACCGAAGTCAGTGTTGCCACTATGGTCTGGGTTGGAGGCTAAAAGTAATAAGAAAAAAGTCTAAAATTACGTTTACGTTAAACTCGGAACAAATAAAAAGAAAAATTTTGGCCAATGAAATAACTTGATTTATCTGGTGTAGAATATATCTTAAAATAATAATAATAAAACAGTGTTTAACTTTACTATTTTATCCTTTCACTTATTTACCTAACCCATACATTTTTGATGATGCAAATGATTAACCCGATGCTACAAATAAAGTCCACTGTGATTTGACCTTGAAATGGCGCATTAATACGGGGCTTTCCTGAAAGGAAATCAATCATTTGTAAATATTTCTTTTATGCCACGCGTATGACGTAGAAGTTGATACAACCTGTACGAGCATCTCTCTCTTCCAAAGAGTCTCAACGCAGTCGTAAAAATACATATAAATTTACTTGCTTTGCCCTGGACATTAAACAATTCATATGTTTTCCTCCTATTTCTATAAGTTCGTAATATTAGCTTCCATATAACTACACTTATGACCGGTCAATCCCTTTACTACACGTAAAAGAAGCTATTTTTAACTTCTTCACTTTGCTCTCACTACGTCTACATCATTGTTTTTCTGTTCACTACACTAACTTTATTAAACACATCCAGTTTTATGTATTTATATCAGAAGGACTGATGCCACGGTGAAATAGTTAGGTCAAAGGATTACCAGAAACTTCAAACGGATTTAAAAAAGGCCCAGAAGCTCGAGCACTCTGGGATAATTGACTATTCTTCTTCTGTATGTGTGTATTTGTGACACGTGGTAGAATACTTCCAGCATTTATTAATCCGTAAGGTAAAAACAACTCATAAATCCACAAACTACTATGGTTGTCACATTGTGTATTAACTACATCAATATGATTAACACTAACACACAATTTATTTTATCGTGTGCGTCAGTAACCTACTAACAATATCATACCGGTTAACCAATATACCGAGTACATAAAATACCAGTTAACCACAATATACTGAGTAGATAACATACCAGTTAACCACAATATACTGAGTAGATAACATACCAGTTAACCAATATAATGAGTACATAACATACCAGTTAACCACAATATACTGAGTACATAACATACCAGTTAACCACAATATACTGAGTAGATAACATACCAGTTAACCAATATACTGAGTAGATAACATACCAGTTAACAAATATACCGAGTACATAAAATACCAGTTAACCAATATACCGAGTACATAACATACCAGTTAACAAATATACTGAGTAGATAACATACCAGTTAACCACAATATACTGAGTAGATAACATACCAGTTAACCAGAATATATGGGAGATGGTATCATACCAGTTAACCAGAATATATGGGAGATGGTATCATACCAGTTAACCAAAATATATGGCATTAAACCATGAATCACTTCATAACATTGTGTGAATTAATGGCATTAAACCATGAATTACCGTATAACATTGTATGAGTTAATGGCATTAAACCATGAATCACTACATAACATTGTATGAGTTAATGGCATTAAACCATGAATTACTATATAACATTGTATGAGTTAATGGCATTAAACCATGAATTACTACATAACATTGTATGAGTTAATGGCATTAAACCATGAATCACTACATAACATTGTATGAGTTAATGGCATTAAACCATGAATCACTACATA
>NW_013677268.1:6387-10349 GCF_000517525.1 Limulus polyphemus | reverse complement strand
GTTTCGACAAGGTTTTATCATCATCAGGTACCTTGTCGAAACGTTGTACATTTGCTGTTATGTTAAACTTATATTAAAGTTTTTCTTCATTACCCATTCAAGCCGTCTCCAGCCATTATTAATATATACACGCATATCTGATTAAACTGGGTTGGAAAACTAGGTAGTTGGGAACACTACATACACATTTACTCTTGTACCTTACTCCGACTCCTGAGTGAAGCAGATAACATTACTTTTTACGACATGTTTGAAAGATTTGTCTCTTTGAAGCCGTCTAGCCAGCTGTAAGTTTTTGTTTTATTATTATTATACATCAATTTCAACAACTAGTCACATTCGTATCCTTTCACTTCAACGCAAGAACTGGAGTATTCCAATCCAAACTATACATGGCCTCCAAGTGGCAGCTTTAAAGCAGCCAGAAACGATTGAAATATAGCAGAAGATCACAATTCATATCTCTTTAGAAATATTAGACACACAAAAAAAAACTACTTAAAAATTCGACTTCAAAATTTCACCTCTCTTATCAAAAGGACCATACCTCAATGACGTGCCAAAGAGCCTAACCGCCCACCATGCGCGTGCAGACAAGGAGTTGCGTCGCGTGACCCTCCAACCTGACTTATCGCAGCGCCCTCATTTATCATGGTCTAGAATTGTGTCACGTCAGCTGAAGTTGACATGCCTTTCTTGGGCCTCATTTTCATACTATGTCACGCTATGGTCGCCAAGTTTGTTCTTGTTCCGGTGTGTTTCTAAACACACACACACACACACACGTCTTCTCAAGAAATCGTTTTGACCTACGTGCACAGAGCAGTACTAGGGTTTGTCTAAAGCCAGTCATGGTCAGTCTCAATTGCCATGCTTCTAAAGAAAGGAAAAAAAAAGGTCACACACAATATTTATCGAAATTACACTGTTCACGAGTTATGTTTGGGCACTCCTATAGAGGGCGCATGAAAATTACGAATCTTCGATATATAAATTTAAGTGAATGAGCTAAACATTCTTGTCTTTATCAAGTCGAGAAACGTCAAAAATATTCTTCTGCTTACTTATCACTGTGTTCCATTTTACTTAGCGCATAAAAATATTCTGTCTATCTTACACGAACTAGGTTTACTTTTCCTATCGTGTCTTCTGTCTATCTGACATGAACTAGGTTTACATTTTTCCTATCGTGTATTCTGTCTATCTGACAAGAACTAGGTTTATATTTTCCTATTGTGTATTCTGTCTATCCGACATGAACCAGGTTTACTTTTCCTGTCGAGTATTCTGTCTATCTTACACGAACCAGGTTAACTTTTTCCTATCGTGTATTCTGTCTATCCGATATGAACCAGGTTTATTTTCCTGTTGAGTATTCTGTCTATCTGACACGAACTAGGTTTATTTTTCCTGTCGAATATTGTTTATCTTACACGAACTAGGTTTATTTTCCTATCGAGTATTCTGTCTATCTTACACGAACTAGGTTTATTGTTTCCTATCGATTATTCTGTCTGGCCGACATGAACCAGGTTTACTTTTCCAATCGAGTATTCTGTCTATCCGACATGAACCAGGTTTACGTTTTCCTATCGAGTAGTCTGTCTATCCGACATGAACCAGGTTTACGTTTTCCTATCGAGTAGTCTGTTTATCCGACATGAACCAGGTTTACGTTTTCCTATCGAGTATTCTGTCTATCCGACATGAACCAGGTTTACGTTTTCCTATCGAGTATTCTGTCTATCCGACATGAACCAGGTTTACGTTTTTCCTATCGAGTAGTCTGTCTATCCGACATGAACCAGGTTTACGTTCCTCCTATCGAGTAGTCTGTCTATCCGACATGAACCAGGTTTACGTTTTCCTATCAGTGGTTCCCTTGTATCTACGAGTTGAAATATAGTAAATGATAAAAAATTGTGACCTTTTATTATTTGACTTTTACCCTGTAAATAGAACTCGCCTCATAGAGTACAGTCGTCTGTCTATCAATGAGTACGTAAAATTTTAAAGAGACCAAAGCAGTTTTTATTATCAATTCTACTCTGTTAATGGGTTGTCCTTCTGCAAATAAAATCGGCTGAAAATAAGTCTTTTAAAAGATATATTTTGTTTGTGTTAATATATACCTCCATTCTGTCACCGATTTTTCCTTGTGCGAGTAAAATCGTTTGGCGTGAAGTAAGTCAAATTTCTTTAACTTTCCCTACCTATGAAGTAAGTGCAATGGTCCCAAACATACAAAGTCTAACTGAAAGTTTAAAGGTCAAGGTCATTAACTGCTTCTCAATGTAAAAGCTTTATTACTAGATAACTACTTCACTCTGGTAGAACCTATCAGCGTCCTTGGATAAGGAAGCAAGGCATGACTCTGGTAGAACCTACCAGCGTCCTTGGATAAGGAAGCAAGGCATGACTCTGGTAGAACCTTTCAACGCCTTTTAATAAGGAAGCAAGGCATGACTCTGGTAGAACCTTTCAGCGTCCTTGGATAAGGAAGCAAGGCATGACTCTGGTAGAACCTTTCGGCGTCCTTGAATAAGGAAGCAAGGCATGACTCTGGTAGAACCTTTCAACGCCTTTTAATAAGGAAGCAAGACATGACTCAAGACACGAACCTTTTAGTTTATTGAATCTACCCCTTTTCGTGTTCTGGTAACATAACATCATCACAGAGTTCCACTACCTGCTGTGATTGCTGTTTGTAAAGGATATATAAAACATGACTTTAGTGAGGCTGTACAGAACTATAAGAACTTAGTAAACTCAAGGTTGTCATGTTTAAATAAAAGGACTTCCATTACAATGTAGCACTGATGTTTTCAAAAACGATTCTGGCATTTTCTTCCTTGTTTTAAAACATACTTATTATTTCTCATCTAAAGGAAAGTAAAATTTCAAAAGAATGGTTATTGCAAGAAACAAATGTTCATCAACTTTGTTCAAAGTGTCTACTTACGATGACTTGTACAGAAAGGTATTGTTCATCCAATTAGAAACGCTCAATGGTCGACTAGTCTAGTAAGTTACTCCAGCTGGCAGATACAGGTTTGCTACATCAAACTCCAGTTCAAATTAGACTCTTTCTATTAGTTACTGGATAAGCGAAAGAATGGACCACCCTCCGTTGCCAAGGAAACCTCAAACTAAGATCAATAGATGCGCGCAAGAGATTCGGGATACAATGTTGATTTAAGTTGCTATGGCAACGTAGTTTCTTGTTTCGTGTCACAGCCATACACAGACCTCGTCAAGGCTGGAGGAAAAACTCGTGAAAGAAATGAACAAAAGAGTGATGACCACTGTCCACCTAAGACGACGTGGACAAAATGGTGAACTAGAGAGAAAAATAGATTGATGACCGTTAAATTCAAACATGAACTAGGGAGAAAGTTGGATGGATATTCAAAACTTTACAATAAGATTATACATCGTATTGTAATTAAACCCCACCATTCGATTAATCAATAGGCTTATTGGCTAAATTCATAGTGTGTGGTCAAAAAGGTATAGCAAAAGAAAATACACATTGTTTCATCCAAACTTCTGTTCTTAGAACACCAATGTTCTGAATCCCTAAGGAACAATATAACTCTCAATAATCATCAGGTTAGTTTACCAGGTACTTCTGATACAAGAAAATAAAAATATAAACTCATAACGATCATCAGGTTAGTTTACCATGTACTCCTGGTAGAGTAAATTAAAAATATAAACACATAACAATCACCAGGTTAGTTTACCATGTACTCCTGGTTGAGTAAGTTAAAAATGTAAACACATAACAATCACCAGGTTAGTTTACCATGTACTCCTGGTTGAGTAAATTAAAAATGTAAACACATAACAATCACCAGGTTAGTTTACCATGTACTCCTGGTTGAGTAAATTAAAAATGTAAACACATAACAATCACCAGGTTAGTTTACCATGTACTCCTGGTTGAGTAAATTAAAAAT
>NW_013677268.1:3948-5630 GCF_000517525.1 Limulus polyphemus | reverse complement strand
ATATATATATATATATATACGAACCTTCATTACCTTCACCAGTTCAACTCTAAAATTATGTCTATTCACCTATACTAAACGTTCTACTTAAACTCTGCATTAAAACTATTTATTGTGAATTGTATTTATAAATATATATATTTATCTGTTTCATTTCAAAACTAATTACTTTCATTTATATTTAACCAAAATTACTTCTGCATTAATTAATAGTTAATTAATAGTCAATAGTTAGTTATTACTTTGGCTCGGGTTTACAGAAGAACATTTTTTTTTTATATATTCACACATATATTTGTATTATTCCTAATTATTTTTATTCATATTTGCAAAGATTACTTTTGGACAAATTATGTTGTTGTTGTTGTTTTTTGTCTAAAGTTGTAAAACTGTCTCAGTCTCTATTTATATCACTTGCATTTTGAATGAATTCATATTTGCATCTCTCCTCTAATTATACACCTGGGTACAGTGTCATTAAGAATATCTGTTACTTATACACTAAGAATATTAAGTATCACTGCAGTAAAAATGTTTGTCCATTTCTACAGTAACTAAACAACAGTATCTTTCCATTCACTATAGGTGAAATTCTAGAGTAACTATAGCTGTTTGTCCATTTCTACAATAACTAAACAATATCTTTACATTAACTACATGTCTACAGTATCAATAGCTGTTTGTCCATCTCTACAGTAACTAAACAACAATATCTTTACATTAACTATATGTCTACAGTAACTATAGCTGTTTGTCCATTTCTACAATAACTAAACAATATCTTTACATTAACTATATGTCTACAGTAACTATAGCTGTTTGTCCATTTCTACAATAACTATACAATATCTTTACATTAACTATATGTCTACAGTATCAATAGCTGTTTGTCCATTTCTACAATAACTAAACAATATCTTTACATTAACTATATGTCTACAGTATCAATAGCTGTTTGCCCATTTCTACAATAACTAAACAATATCTTTACATTAACTATATGTCTACAGTATCAATAGCTGTTTGTCTATTTCTACAATAACTAAACAATATCTTTACATTAACTACATGTCTACAGTAACAATAGCTGTTTGTCCATATCTACATTAACTAAACAATATCTTTACATTAACTACATGTCTACAGTATCAATAGCTGTTTGTCCATCTCTACAGTAACTAAACAACAATATATTTACATTAACTATATGTCTACAGTATCAATAGCTGTTTGTCCATTTCTACAATAACTAAACAATATCTTTACATTAACTATATGTCTACAGTATCAATAGCTGTTTGTCCATTTCTACAATAACTAAACAATATCTTTACATTAACTACATGTCTACAGTAAAAATAGCTGTTTGTCTATCTCTACAGTAACAATAGCTGTTTGTCCATATCTACATTAACTAAACAACATTATCTTTACATTAACTACATGTCTACAGTATCGATAGCTGTTTGTCTATTTCTACAGTAACTAAACAACAATATCTTTACATTAACTATATGTCTACAGTAACAATAGCTGTTTGTCCATTTCTACATTAACTAAACAACAATATCTTTACATTAACTATATGTGAATGTCTTTACAGTAACAATAGCTGTTTGTCCATTTCTACATTAACTAAACAACAATATCTTTACATTAACTATATGTGAATGTCTTTACAG
>NW_013677268.1:0-3042 GCF_000517525.1 Limulus polyphemus | reverse complement strand
ACAGTATTTGTTTGTTATTTAGTTATTAAACATTGAATATTGTAAATATAATATTTATTTGTTATTTAATTAATAAACCTTGAATATTCTACCGACTGTATATATTAGTTTGTTGTTTGACAAGTAATGAACACTTTACTGAAAGTATTTCTTTGTTACTTAACTGATAATAGTTTGTAGTTGTTAACTAATAATGAATACTCCACTGACAGTATTTGTTTGTTACTTAACTGATAATAGTTTGTAGTTGTTAACTAATAATGAATACTCCACTGACAGTATTTGTTTGTTACTTAACTGATAATAGTTTGTAGTTGTTAACTAATAATGAATACTCCACTGACAGTATTTGTTTGTTACTTAACTGCTAATAGTTTGTAGTTGTTAACTAATAATTTCAGTTAAGTAACAAACAAATACTGTCAGTGGAGTATTCAATACTGTCAGTGGAGTATTCATTATTAGTTAACAACTACAAACTATTAAATAGCTGTTTGTCCATATCCACAGTAACTACACAATATCTACCTCTGCATATAACAATGTAACTCTAACCTACAACACCATACCTACTAACCTCTCTAAAATGGGAACAGACTAACGAGGAAAAAGCTGTTTAACTATTGCCTCTTCCAAATAAACAACTAATGAAAGTGATAAAAGTTCCCAAGTCTAAACCTGTGCAGTTCCTATCCTCATTATTATTATTTTCATTTGTATGTAAACTTACACAACCTCCGTAAACCTTCACAAAATACAACTCCTACCTTTACCAGCGCGATAAATGTCTCATTTTGTATTAATATTTAACAACTGGTCAGAGAGTTAAAGCAAATGATGGAATCTCTCGGTACATGTATAATCTATTATACGAACTTAATGTGCCTCTCTCTTGCCTACAGTTCTATTGGATATTACAGACATTGAATAGCTGTAGTATAGAAAAACAGATTCGTACCATACCAAGCCAACATGACCGAATAGTCCTTCCAATCAGCGGTCAAACGAAGAACACACTGTAGTATACAGCAGCAACTTCGGCCAAGCCCTAGCCCTTCTGATGAGGGCGAACGTCGTCAAGTCTGCGCCGCCAGCTGCGATGGTTTCCCGCCAAATTCGGGTTCCAACCTTGAGACGGCTACTTATGCAAGTTCAGATCGAAACGTCACAGATTCTCTCTTGTGCTTTCACTCTGATTAGAAGAGTTTATTGTGAATACCTAGCCACAGGGAAAACTTGCCTCCTCCTTGTTCCACAAGAACATCTCCCGGCAAGCACAGCGCGCAGGTCGCTCGGATCTTGCTGAAGCAACGGAATGCCAAGCGAGGCGGCGGGAGGACTATCGACTGCTAGGGGCGAAGAGGGGAAAGCTGACAGCCGCGTGTAGGGGAGGGGGTCACAACGTGCATGTCATCTTCCTGAAGTCCTCCCTAGACAAGCCCCACTTCGGTGGGTTAATCAACACGATGTTGTTTCAAAGTTGAATCTTTTTTAATGTAAGCAACCTACGAAGCTACAAAGTCCGCTGTTGGCAAAGATACAACAACAAATTCAAGAGAATTGAGTTGGTAAGTTAAAAACCACTAAAGTGAGAGCACTTTGAACACCAGCAGGTACAGATGGCAGCAAAAACCAAACACGCATGAAACAAACACGCCGCCTGTCACTGCGCCAACAAAGCCAGAGGAACGCAGCTTGAGAGCCAAGGACCTGTCTGACAACACTTGCCTGGTTGAATTCTGTCACAGAGCGCGTGCACCTACCTTATCCTGGCATATACTGCCTCCACTTACAAGGTAGGACAAACAGACAAACACCCATACAACTATGCTGTCTCTCAAGTCTCAATCGTGGTTCACTGTTGGATATGCCAATATTTCTACAATAAATGTGTTTCTAACCAACGTAAATAGTTTAACCCTGCCAATTCTTATAATCAGAAACAAAACAAAAAACAAATGTAAACGCCACGTGAATCTCTGTTGTTTTTGTTTTCACTATATAATGTATTGGTTAGAACAATCAATAGGTCCTGTCTAGGGCGCATAAATAACTTAAACAAACTTACAATAAATCACAGTTAAAACCACTTTGATAACAATTAACGTCTGAAAAATTAATACTGTCTGGTAACAGAAAATAATAACTGTTAACAACAGTTAAATAACAAAAATATGTCTTCAGTAACAATAGCTGTTTGTCTATATCTACAGTAACTAAATAACAATATCTTTACATTAACTATATGTCTACAGTAACAATAGCTGTTTGTCCATTCTACATTAACTAAACAACAATATCTTTACATTAACTATATGTCTACAGTAACAATTAATATAAATATATTGTTGTTTAGTTAATGTAGAAATGAACAAACAGCTATTGTTACTGTAGACATATATTTAATATAAATATATTGTTGTTTAGTTAATGTAGAAATGGACAAACAGCTATTGTTACTGTAGACATATAGTTAATGTAAATATATTGTTGTTTAGTTAATGTAGAAATGGACAAACAGCTATTGTTACTGTAGACATATAGTTAATATAAATATATTGTTGTTTAGTTACTGTAGAAATAGACAAACAGCTATTGTTACTGTAGAGTCATTCACATGTACTTAATGTAGAGATGGACAAACAGCTATTGTTACTGTAGAAACATTCACATATAGTTAATGTAAAGATATTATTATTTAGTTAATGTAGAGATGGACAAACAGCTATTGTTACTATAGACATATAGTTAATGTAAAGATATTATTGTTTAGTTAATGTAGAAATGGACAAACAGCTATTGTTACTGTAGACATATAATTAATGTAAATATATTGTTATTTAGTTACTGTAGATATAGACAAACAGCTATTGTTACTGAAGACATATAGTTAATGTAAAGATATTGTTGTTTAGTTAATGTAGAGATGGACAAACAGCTATTGTTACTATAGACATTCACATATAGTTAATGTAAAGATATTGTTGTTTAGTTAATGTAGAAATGGACAAACAGCTATTGTTACTATAGACATTCACATAT
>NW_013677267.1:13374-14520 GCF_000517525.1 Limulus polyphemus | reverse complement strand
TTGATAATAAAGTAACGACTCTCAGCTTTGTTCCCTGCCAATCTTCTAGTTGATAATAAAGTAACGACTCTCAGCTTTGTTCCCTGCCAATCTTCTAGTTGATAATAAAGTAACGACTCTCAGCTTTGTTCCCTGCCAATCTTCTAGTTGATAATAAAGTAACGACTCTCAGCTTTGTTCCTTGCCAATCTTCTAGTTGATAATAAAGTAACGAGAGGAGTTCTTAAAATAATATCGTCGGTAAAAGTTTGTTTGTATTTAAGCCAAAAGCTACACAATGGGCTAACTGTGTTGTGCCCACCACGGGCATAAAAACCCCAAACTTCTTAAAATAATAACGTCGGTAAAAGTTTGTTTGTATTTAAGCCAAAAGCTACACAATGGGCTAACTGTGTTGTGCCCACCACGGGCATAGAAACCCCAAACTCGTCGGTAAACGTTTGTTTGTAGTTAAGTCAAAAGCTACACAATGGGCTAACTGTGTTGTGCCCACCACGGGCATAGAAACCCCAAACTTGTTAAAATAATATCGTCGGTAAAAGTTCGTTTGTAGTTAAGCCAAAAGCTACACAATAGGCTGTTTTTGTTGTTTTCTCTTCAGGGGTATCGAATCCCGGTTTATAACGTTATAAGCCTACAGACTTACCACTGAGTCACTGGAGAGGGGCGGACGGTAAAATAAACTAATGCTTTGTCAGCTAACTCGAAGTAAGCACATTATACAATGTACCTTGAGCTCTAGGTTAAAAACAACAACAACTCTTCCAGGAATGTGGCTTAAAATACATTAAATTACAAATCAACATTTGACTAAGTACCTGTATGTTGGATGTGCTTGTTTACTGACATATCTTTTTAAAAATACTTACTTGATTAGTTAAAACATCCTGTTTATTATCAGTAGTCCTGCAATGTAAAGTTTCAGATCCTGTCCTCTAAAAGAAACATGTACGACCTTTTTTCTACTACAGAATTGTTTTATTTTATATCTAAGCGTTGTGCTTGGGTTATCTCCATATTTTATATCTAAGCGTTGTGCTTGGGTTATCTCCATATTTTATATCTAAGCGTTGTGCTTGAGCTATCTCCATATTTTATATCTAAGCGTTGTGCTTGAGTTATTTCCATATTTTATATCTAAGCGTT
>NW_013677267.1:2777-12378 GCF_000517525.1 Limulus polyphemus | reverse complement strand
CTTGAGTTATCTCCATATTTTATATCTAAGCGTTGTGCTTGAGTTATCTCCATATCTTATATCTAAGCGTTGTGCTTGAGTTATCTCCATATTTTATATCCTCTTCATAAACGTGTACAATAGGAACGTTGAGAAAATTAAAAATTCTACTTCCTTTAGGAACAGTCTAACTTCCGGACTACTTCTGGCACAGGGCCTCGAGAAACTTTAAGAGTCACGTGTACGATATTACAATAAAATATACAAATATGATATAATTTACAATTATATATAGTAACACTATAGAAAGTGGGAGGTTTAGAGACACCTAGCGGTAAAAGCGGTAATACATCATTCTTCGATGTCATAAATCACGTGTCAAATTCTTATTCTTGACAATAAAGATATCAAGTAACTTATAATGGTGATCCGAAATAAAGATAGGTATTGTATAATTGTTTAATGAACAATAGGTAAATTACTGGTTGATACATATTATATGATTGTTAAAAGAACAGTATATAGACACACACTAAACTACTGTTTGTTAGGTGTTGTATCCTTATTTAATACACAGTAGTTAAACTGCTGTTTGTTAGGTGTTGTATCCTTGTTTAAAACACAGTAGATAAACTACTGTTTGTTAGGTGTTGTATCCTTATTTAATACACAGTAGGTGCTACATCCATGTTCAACATACAGTAGATAAACTACTGTTTGTTAGGTGTTGTATCCTTATTTAATACACAGTAGGTGCTACATCCATGTTCAACATACAGTAGATAAACTACTGTTTGTTAGGTGTTGTATCCTTATTTAATACACAGTAAGTGCAACAACTGTGTGATGGAAAGCAACTTAAAACGTCACATTAATTTCATTCTTCAATTTGATGTTAAGCTATTAATTATGAGTTAGATGTAAAATGTTTCCTGTGAACTACTTTATAATTGTCTCTTCTGGATAACTTAGTTTATCTAACGGAGACATCTTACTCGGTCAGAGATATGTTAGGACAAAGATTTAGCTGAACATTAACAGCGGCTAGCTTTCATTGAATCCAGTTAATAAGATTCACGAGATAGAGATCAGAGATGTTTATTTTGGGTAAACCTGTAAATGAAGGCTAAATTTCCGGTATTCCATTAAATGTCGAGAAACAGCTATAAAAGGAACTGCTAGACGTTAAATCTTGACAGGCTGTATTTAACAACTAAGACAGTCATCGTATATAACAATGATAACAGGTTTCAGAAGCTTTGAAGAAATTCACTGGAAAATTGAAATAAAACACACGAAATACGGACTTCTTTAAATAAGGAGACGCTTCAGGAATTTTAGAATCACGTATAAATACACAAACGTTTCATTCTTACAACGCAACAGAAAAATGTAATTTTGTTGTTGTTTGTTGAATGAATTTCACGAAGAAACACTAGGGGGGGGGTCTCTGCGTTAGCCATCTTTAATTTTAAGGGAAGACAGCTAGTCAACACCACCCACCCCTAACTCGTGGGATGCTCTAATCGAATAGTGGTTTCTGATCGTCACCCTAGAATAACCAGTTTTAAAATATAGATTCTCTAGGACAACCATTTTTGAAATATAGATTCTCTAGGACAACCAGTTTTAAAATATAGATTCTCTAGGACAACCAGTTTTAAAATATAGGATTCTCTAGGACAACCAGTTTTAAAATATAGGTTCTCTAGGACAACCAGTTTTAAAATATAGATTCTCTAGGACAACCAGTTTTCAAATATAGGTTCTCTAGGACAACCAGTTTTAAAATATAGGTTCTCTAGGACAACCAGTTTTAAAATATAGATTCTCTAGGACAACCAGTTTACAAATATAGATTCTCTAGGACAACCAGTTTTCAAATATAGGTTCTCTGGGACAACCAGTTTTCAAATATAGGTTCTCTAGGACAACCAGTTTTCAAATATAGATTCGCTAGGACAACCAGTTTTAAAATATAGATTCTCTAGGACAACCAGTTTTCAAATATAGGTTCTCTAGGACAACCAGTTTTCAAATATAGATTCTCTAGGACAACCAGTTTTCAAATATAGATTCTTTAGGACAACCAGTTTTCAAATATAGATTCTCTAGGACAACCAGTTATAAAATACATATTCTCTAGGACAACCAGTTTTTATAAATATGTGTTTTTTTATATATGATCATCTTGTACACCTTTCGACCTCAGTGTTCCTAACAGTTTAGCGGATTATAAACACTTGAACAGTTTTAAACAGAAACTATAAACATATACATTTAAGTAAATATATAACCATTATTCCAACCACTTTTAGATATTTAAACAACCTATACTTCCACCCCACCCCAGTGGCATAGCGGTAAGTCTTCAGACTTATAACACTAAAACCGGGTATTGATACCAGCGGTGGGCATAACACAGGTAGCCCATTGGGTTTACTACAAAGTTATTCTAAATACATGTTAAAATACACAGTTTAAATACTTCGACATCAGCTTCGTTATAACATGTTAAGATAACATCGAAACAAAAGGCAATCTTTGAATGATAAATTGAGATTAATTATACTGTTAATATTATTTTTAATTAAGCTTGTTTATCAGTTCTACTAAATATAGCACAGTTTTCAACTTTGGGTGGTGAACAAATGATTACTTTTTTTCTTACTATGGTGATGCGATAAATAGTTCTTTGATTCTTGCCAAGTTTGAACACTCTGACAAATTTATATAAATTCTTTATTTTACTTGTAGTAACATGAAGAATAACGAGTCTAAAGCACACTACGCAGCCTTTCGTTGATATTGATGAACTTGGTATATGTCACACTCTGGCTAGACACGAACCATGTCCTATATTTAATGCTGGGTGGTTTAACGCAGTGAATGGGTCATTCCCTTCTGCTTGACTGCTGAGGGGTAGCCAGGCGAAGATAAACCAACAAGAAATAATAAAGAATGGGGTTGTTCCGGGTGATACATATATGTTACGATATCTTTTAGGTTTGTGGATGGTGACACGGTTGTTTAATGTCTTCTATTCTTGGAGACAGTGGCATAGAATTTCTTAAAACGAAACGACAGCTAAAAGAAGAAAAAAATTATTGACTATTTTACAAGGAAACCAGATATACAGAAATCATCACGGGTCTATTAAAAACTGGCATCAAATAGAAACTGACTCCACCTTACCATCTCGCTTTTTATTTGAAATAACAATACCAGAAGACAAAAGAAGGTCATGCAAATTAAAATAGGGTTTAAATTACTCAGTGGTCATACAAATTAAAGTTGGGTTCAAATTTCTGAGTGATCATACAAATTAAATTTGGGTTCAAATTTCTGAGTGGTTATTTGGGCTTGCACAGCTTTTTCTTTTTTGTTTGTTTGTTTTTCGCGCGAAATTATAAAATCGCCATCTGCATATATATTCGTCCCTAATTTTGAGCTGATAGACTAAGGAGAAGGCACCAAACCAACTGGATTTGATGGTTACACTTCTAACGCACCTACAGCCCTAAATTGCGTTTTTGCATCGATGAGCCTCAAAAAATTAATCCTCGAATTCCCAATACGAACATGTTAACAGTTAGACATACAGTTTATAGATACTAGAAAAATAACCAGTATTTCTGATACACTTGGATCTCACACTACTCAGAGGCAGTTTATATTTACTAAAAACCTGTCCAGTATATCAAAATGGTAACAAATGAGTCGTTTTAGGCTCTATATACCATTTATCACTTTTACCCTCTGTCATCGAGCCTCGCATATGAAATCAAATATGAAACATTAGAAGTAGGCGTAAACGCTCAAGTCTAATCTGCCTTAGAAGTACAAAAATGATACACGAACCAACGCGTAAGAACATAGCATTATTATTTGCATATGGAGACCCCTCCTAGCGACTCAGAGGTAAGTCTGAAAGTTTATAATGCTAAAAACCGGGTTTCGATACCCGTGGTGAGCATATCATACATAGTCCATTTTGTAGCTGCGAGGTTAACAGCAAACAAATATAAACAACGAGATTCTTTTTTTTTAATGCTAAACGTCTGTTTATTGTAAATGTAAGCATTAGAATGAAACAAAAACAACAAACAACAGTCGCAATTACTCCGAGAGGAGCAATAAGCCCCCCCTAGAATCGATGTAATGGAACTTGATTTTATAAATTGCCAGTTACCAGTAAGGAACAATTGGGCTCATGTGTTCTGCTAATAAGATTACTTACACTCGCATAGAAAAGCCTAAAGTATTTGAAGAAGAATAAGTAAAGACAGATAAGGACTTGGACACTGTACTGTGTGCTTTTAGAGAAACGGAAGTTTCCTCGAACAAAGTCTTTCTTCTGTAATCTTCATCGGAATATGTCACACAGAAACATCCTTCATGTAGAAACCTAACTGACCTATTGCAGTTAAAGAAACTGTTTCTAGAGTCAGAAGTTTTTGTTTTCAATCACTCACTGACCAGTGATTGTATATATACAGTTGGTGACCTTCTCACTGACCAGTAACTGTATATATAGTTAACTTCTCACTGACCAGTGATTGTATATGTACAGTTAACTTCTCACTGACCAGTGATTGTATATATACAGTTGGTGATCTTCTAACTGACCAGTAACTGTATATATAGTTATCTCTTACTGACCAGTAACTGTATGTATAGTTAACTTCTCACTGACCAGTGATTGTATATATACAGTTGGTGACCTTCTCACTGACCAGTAACTGTATATATAGTTATCTCTCACTGACCAGTAACTGTATATATAGTTAACTTCTCACTGACCAGTGATTGTATATGTACAGTTAACTTCTCACTGACCAGTGATTGTATATATACAGTTGGTGACCTTCTCACTGACCAGTAACTGTATATATAGTTAACTTCTCACTGACCAGTGATTGTATATGTACAGTTAACTTCTCACTGACCAGTGATTGTATATGTACAGTTAACTTCTCACTGACCAGTGATTGTATATATATATATATAGTTAACTTCTCACTGACTAGTAACTGTATATATAGTTAACTTCTCACTGACTAGTAACTGTATGTATAGTTAACTTCTCACTGACCAGTGATTGTATATATATACAGTTGGTGACCTTCTGACTTTTCATCTATGATTGAGATACCGAGATACACAATATTTACAACAGTTTTAATTAATTTTTATAAATTATTTACAGACTACTGATAAGGAAGATTGCTCAGTAACCTGATTTTTTTCTGTTTTTTACTCTAATTTTAAAAACCACAAGGCTGCCTTTCTTTTAGAACTATTATTGTGTACAGTTTGTGATCACATCAACAAGAAGTCTTTACACGTGTTTTAAGAAAGTCACTATATGTGTTTTAAAAAAAACTGTCTCATAGACGTTACAAGATAATAAAAGTTAATGGACGAGGAAAAAAAAGAGAGTAGAAGACTAAGTAAGATTGGCTAATCCTTTTACCGTTACCACCTGATTCGTCGATCAATTATTGCGCATTCTTGCATCTCGTTATTAAGTGATTCCACTAACACTAGTCTCGACCTTTACCTCATTGTTGCCTGACTCGTTATTAAGTGATTCCACCAACACTAATCTCGACCTTTACCTCATTGTTGCCTGACTCGTTATTAAGTTATTCCACCAACACTAGTCTAGACTTTCACCTCATTGTTGCCTGACTCGTTATTAAATGATTCCACCAACACTAATCTAGACTTTCACCTCATTGTTGACTGACTCGTTATTAAGTGACCCCACCAACACTAGTCTAGACCTTCACCTCATTGTTGCCTGACTCGTTATTAAATGATTTCACTAACAATAATTTAGACCATTATCTCATTGCTGCCTGATCACTGTTCGAAATCTACTGTTAACAGCAATAAAGTTCCATTGTTATCTGATCCTAACTGTAATAGTACCAAATTCTTTACCACTGTATTGCTCCTAAGTTAATAGTTTTTACTTGACACCCTGCTCAATTATTAGGAAGTCTCACCCTTAGCTTCTACTTGATATCTTGTCTAATAACACCGAAAACCATTATCACCTAATCCAAAACACCTGATCGGTAACACCATTATTTCATTTTTCCTTACTTATCTTGATCATAATCCGAATTATGGATTTTATAGTAGTTTTGTCGTCATACAAAATGTCCAAGTTTTTCATTTCAGCTCTTCGTAGTATGAATTTACATTACTTTACATTACATTTTATTAATCATCCCTAATGTCCAATGCCACAGCATGTGATCACCTTGTAGGACGTGATCCAAAAGCCAGTATTAATTAATCAAACAAGTCAATATTTGTTCATGTTTCACCTTATGTTTATCCACCAGTAAAATATTGCCTGGATCGTTTACAAAATATCACTTGATCCAACAATGATATTTTATGTTATATCTCTTTTACGATTGACTGTTCTTTCAAACCAATATCACATGATCACATAACGATCTCTTGTGTGATCCCACATAACGATCTATTGTATGATCCTACAACCGTCTATTACTATTACGTTATATTAGAACGATTTTGAATATGAACAACAGCAAGTCACATGACAAACTCTATCAATATATAGTCACGATAAAACGCCATGTATCAGAACTTTATTTTAAAATTGTATAGTGTTTCGTACATACTATGATGATACCGAAAATTGATCAATTTTGGGAAGAATATGTAACTCCCATTTCCCATGCAAGATTCTCTTATGCTTAGATTATAAAGATCGGCTCGGATTTAGGGTTTATAATTTACAGGACAGAGATATACATTGTACTTAATAACATTTGAAAAAAAAAGGAATGTTGATCAACTGGGGAGACCAAGACCTACCAGTTAGAGACCTACGACAAGTCTTACCCCAGCCGTAGTAACAGATGAGAATCAAGGAATACAAAGATCAGTAACAAAAGTCGTTCACGTGCTCTGAACAATTAGCAACGTAACCTAAAACAATCTCCGTCCGGAAAAGTAATAGTTCTCACGTTTACATAAGTTGCTTCTACGACATATCTGTCCAACTGTCGAATACCTCAAGAAAATAAAGAAGGAAACGGGTATTTATCGTATTCCATGCAGCGACATATCAGTCGCGTTATTGGATGCAGCACCTATGAATTTCAGCATTATCAGACTATTGAAATCGTCGTCCTCGTACACTTTGCAGATTATGGAAAGCAAGTAGGATAGGAGAGTGTGCTTAGACATGACAGCCTTACGCCAGAACATCTTACAATGAAAACAACACTGCAAAAACTATTGTCAGAATTCACGGTCGCCATAGAGAGGATGACCGAACGTGGCTACATGGACTGTAACGACGTGGTGAGGCGCCAAAATATTTTTAATATAACGTTCTCAACCTCTGTAGGATATACAACCCCCTAATGAATTTTTACACAATCCTCTCGTATTTGATATAACTATCCAATTCTACATGACCCAAGAATAGCTTATTATCTGATTGCACAACTCTTATTAAGATCACCCATCGAATGATTGGTTTTATAAGTTGTGAAAAGGGATTTCTACCGTATCAATATTGTTTCTTGAACTTCACGCATAGCTATTTGAGGGCTATCTGCCCTTAATTTTGAAGTGATAAACTAGGGGAAGGCAGCTAGTAAACACTACTTACCACCAGCTCGTGAGCTACTGTAACAGAGGGACTTGACCGTTACTCTTATAACGCACCCACAGCTACAATGGGCAGAGGGCGATTTTTATTTTTTTTTCCACCGTCCAGCACGCTAATCAATGGACTCCTCTCGGCTGCAGTATAAAGTAAATATACAAATTTATTTTAACAGGTGTGTTATATAAATAATGTTATAATATTTCTGTGCATACATCTGACTTATTTTATTATTAGACAGAGTGCAGACAGACCTTCTTATAATGTTTACACTAAGAAAATAATAACAACATCAACAATCATTTATCTTATTAATGCTCAAGAACGTATAGAATTCTAATAGAGTTATGTGAGCTGAGGAAAACATTCTACAACAAAAACATTAAAACCGAATTACCATGTCACGCGCTATTCGGCTACAATGACAGAATAAACGCTTATCGAAAATGTTGATGCACGTAACAAAACCTGCAAGTGTTGAGTAAGTTGATAGAGTTGACAAGTTGATGACACACCGAAGCGAGGTATAAGTCCAATCTCATCGCTGCTCAATGCCCATGATATATTTTTTTTTCACGTCATAAATCAAACGTTCAAATGGTAAATGACAAAAGTGACGGAACACTCAAAAGATACGTTGTTATTTTATACGCTAGGTGGAGGGAAAGTTGAGGCAAACTTACCAACTGCTCTGAGTTCTCCCTTTAATCATCAGAATACGACGATATATTTCAGTCTTTTTATGAAATCAAAATAACATTGATTTTATGAGACATCTCAACCACAGGGCCATTCACAACGTTCAACGTTATTGTGGGTCCCAGAATTAAGCGTTCCGTCAGCAATACGTACAACTGACGCAGCTGCAGACAGCTTCAAAATATGAATCAATTTCTCATCAAGTTCCATGTTCGAGTTCACATTCATTTTAAACTTACAAGTTTCTCATAATGCGCATATTAATTTTGAAAACTGAGGATTTTGGTGTAATAGCAATGTCTGTCTGTTATATGAAATCAACAGCATACACTGTAACATAAATGAAAATAACGAGAACCTATGAAAAAGGGTAGAATTTTCAACAGATTTGCGTGGCCTTTATACTTTTTTAATTGCAGATTTCAACAGAAAAATGTATTTATATCAAAACACATTCCCGTTGTTACTCAACCTTTTCAACCACTAATACAGAAGGACTAAATTTTATATGTTTTTTTTCAGACAGTCATGCGCAGTAACAACTCTTTTCCCTGACGTCACAAAAATCTAAGTTTCTTTAACATAATTTTGTTGTTGTTGTTTTAGGGCAAAGCCACATTGGGCAATCTGCCATTTTCACCTCGGGGAATTGAACCCCGGATTTTAGCATTGTAAGTCTTTAATCTTATCGAAACGTTTATTATACGTAGTCAGTACGATGGACCAGCTTATGCAAGTTGTATAACACATATTTTAAAGTAAACATTTATCTTTATTTATTTATTGAAAAACGTACATGAACGTTTCTGTAGAATAAAGGTTCTTGTAATCAATCTCTGTTGACAAGAAACTTTGATAACAGTGTAATGAATGTAAAAACAGCCAGATAGCTTTAGCCCATAATTATCTCATCAAAACTCCAAAATCAATTCAAATTGGATGTTGCTCAACTATCCTAGTTGGAGAAAAACTCCAAGATCAATTCAAATTGGATGTTACTCAACTATCCTAGTTGGAGAAAAACTCCAAGATCAATTCAAATTGGATGTTACTCAACTATTCTAGTTGGAGAAAAACTCCAACTAGAATTCAAATTGGATGTTGCTCAACTATTCTAGTTGGATAAAAACTTCAAAATCAATTCAAATTGGATGTTACTCAACTATCCTAGTTGGAGAAAAACTCCAAGATCAATTCAAATTGGATGTTACTCAACTATCCTAGTTGGAGAAAAACTCCAAGATCAATTCAAATTGGATG
>NW_013677267.1:0-1822 GCF_000517525.1 Limulus polyphemus | reverse complement strand
AGTCAACAATCAATAATTAGATTTACCTATTATTATTGTACCAATTAAATAACGCCAGTCAACAATCAATAATTAGATTTACCTATTATTATTGTACCAATTAAATAACGCCAGTCAACAATCAATAATTAGATTTACCTATTATTATTGTACCAATTAAATAACGCCAGTCAACAATCAATAATTAGATTTACCTATTATTATTGTACCAATTACGTAACGCCAGTCAACAATCAATAATTAGATTTACCTATTATTATTGTACCAATTTCTCCCCCCTACACACATACATAATTTATACTTCATTATACTTTTAAACGAAAGAGTCCTGTAACTATACCTCTAGTCAAAGCTGGTGTAGAAATTTCAAAATGTTAATCTACAAGAAGCAGAACGTAATTGGTTTATTTATCTCGAACATTTACAAATACATCAGTAATTTCATGGCATGAAATATTATCCGAAACAAGAAAGATATTTCGTGCAATTGATGAGAATTTATTTTTATACTAAAACTTTGATACTAAGAAGAGTAAAACGATTTCCAATACATTTTTTAAACATAGAATTTTACAAATTATATTTATGTATCTTGAGTTTTTTTTTGAATGACACAACATGCAAAACAAACTCACAACTCAAACTGAAACAATGAATCAAATAAACTAATATTTTCAGGATCTTCTTTACCTGATATCTCTACTACTTTCCACCCCCTAGTTTTATATTTTAGGTTATGTGAACTTTATAAAGATTTAATTGTCAATTACTAGTTTTCAAGTAAAAGAGATATTTTCTGCACTTAGTTTCAACTATTTAGAAGTAATAGCTTACAGAATTTTACTGTTGTTTTTTACTGCAGTCTTATGTTGTAAAGAGTTAAAACAAACAACGATGAGATAATAAAGCATCATGATCTGGTGGGGAAACAAAGCAACTATATTAGCATTGTGTGTTATTATCATTTAACATATACTCTGGTTTATCTGATGTTTCACAGGTGATTCCCGGAAAAAAGTGTTACCCAGCTTTGCTGAGCCAATTCGAAATGTGACGAGCGCGAATGGGCGGTCCTTGTCGTTAGCTTGTGTGGTGGAAAACCTCGAGCCATTCAAGGTTAGTGACATCTGGTGACATTAAGAGAAGTCATCACAATATATATATATATATTTCCTCACATATAATTACGTACAACTCTGAGTAGGGTTGGTGGAATGAGGGTCCCATAGCTCCAACATAGATGGTGGATCTGACATTCTTATCATAGTAACGAATTAGAAGAAGCAGGCATACGATTTTAGAACTTTGGTACATAAACAAATATGCACAGTCACGTACGCTTTAAACCCTTTTTTCACTCACAAAATATATTGATTTAATGTTCTCGATTTCACATATACAACCATATGTTTTTTAAAATAAAATCCACACTAATGTTTTCACACACACTGTCATGTAGGACTTATATTTTATTATCCTCAGAATAAAGTCCACACTGTTGTTTCCGCACACACACTGTCATGTAGGACTTATATTTCATTATCCTCAGAATAAAATTCACACTAATATTTCCACACGCACTGCCATGTAGGATTTATATTTCATTATCTTCAGAATAGGTACACACTAATGTTTTCACACATATAGCCACGTAGAGCTTAATAATGTATTATTTTTATTATAATTTTAGCTTTTTGAGATGTTAATAAAATAATACGTAATTAAACTTTTCTGAGAATAATAAAATATAACTTTTACATGGTTATATGTGTGAAAACATTAGTGTGTACCTATTCTGAAGATAATGAAATATAAATCCTAC
>NW_013677266.1:12613-15417 GCF_000517525.1 Limulus polyphemus | reverse complement strand
CGTGTAACTAGGTAGATAGAAACAGTATAAATAGATAGATAGTCGTGTAACTAGGTGGATAGAAACAGTATAAATAGATAGATAGTCGTGTAACATATTAAGGTTAAAGGTCATTTTCCCTTTCTTTATGAATTATTTTATTCGAGAAAGAATAAGACAGAAATGATAAAATGATACAATCTTTTACAAGATTAACAGAGTTTGGATTTTCATTTCAAATTTAAAAAATACTTGAATATTATGAATAATTATAATTATAACAATCTGTTTTGATTTCTAAGTACAACTTCACAGTTTCAAATAATTTATTGTCTCCAAAACAAACAAATTTAAGTTTTCAAAGAATTCCCTATTTTACAAAAAAAGAAAAAAATTAGTTAATTTGTTTGGTTATCACTTCAGAACTTGACAAGGAAACGCTAATTAGGCATAACAGTAAGTGTTTGCCCCCCATTGGCACAGCGGTATGTCTGCGGACTTACAACTCTAGAAATCGAATTTCGATATCCGTGGTGGGCAGAGCACAGATAGCCCAATGTCTAGCTTTGTGCTTAACTACAAACAAACTTATACCTGATGATGACGAAACGTTGTATATTTGCTGTTATGTTAAACTTATATTGAAGTTTTTCTTCATTACCCATTCAAGCCGTCTCCAGCCATTATTAAACAAATAAACAGTAAGTGTTTAATCATATCACATAATTATTGCTAGAATCTACAATAACTTCTTTGTCACATAATTTTATGACCCAAAATAAATTCTTAATCACATGCTTACTTAATATTAGAATTACCAATAAGTTTTATAGTTACATATTATTATTTTTGGGATCCACAATAAGTTTTTTAGTTACATATTATTATTTTTGGGATCCACATTAAGTTTTTATTTACATATTTTTATTTTTGGGATCCACAGTAAGTTTTTTAGTTACATATTATTAGTTTTAGGATCCACAGTAAGTTTTTAGTTACATATTATTAGTTTTAGGATCCACAGTAAGTTTTTTAGTTACATATTATTATTTTTGGGATCCACAGTAAGTTTTTTAGTTACATATTATTAGTTTTAGGATCCACAGTAAGTTTTTTAGTTACATATTATTATTTTTGGGATCCACAGTAAGTTTTTAGTCAGAGATGTTTATTTCTCGGATCCACAGTAAGTTTTTAGTCAGAGATGTTTATTTCTCGGATCCACAATAAGGTTTTAAGTATAAATGTTTATATTAAGTATCCATAGTAAGTTCTTAGTCATATATTATTAGTTTTAGGATCAACAATAAGTTCTTACTTAAGTATGTTTAAGTTTAGGATCACAATAAGTTTTTTGTTTGATGTGATTAGTTTTAATTTACAATAAGTTTTTAGTTAAATATGCGTAGGTTTAAGATCAACAGTAATCTACTAGATAAATATGTTTAGTTTTAGGATCAAAATACGTTTTTATTTAAATATATTTAGGTTTTGGATCACAGTACGTTTTTTGTTAATTAAATATGTCTATTTTTAGGATCTGCAATAACATTTTAGTTAAATATGTTTAGTTTTAGGACTCAAAAATATATTTAGGCCTGTACACCTGTAGTGTTAGAATCTACAATAAGACTTAATTCAAATATGTTTAGTTTATAAACTGATATATATATTACTTCAGAAAATGATGTGTAAGATAGTAGTGTACGATTAGCGCCAACACTAACGCCTCGGTACACTAACAATCTCACAATAAAGTCAGCTTCTACTACACAGCAATGCAAAGGATTTTTATCTGCTTGCGGAAACAAAAGTTTTAAAACTTAGGATACCATTATAGTATTGATTCATTTGAATTATTTCTTGCTTCAGTTCCCGATTTCATTAGATATTTATAATATAAATTGCTGAGAGGGAAGGTTTTTTTTAGGAATTTTAATATACGTGACTTTTATGTAGCGTTATTTTATATCATAAAATAATCCAACCCAAAACAATGATGCCACAAACTCGAATTTAAACATGAGTTGTCATGGCAATGAAAGGTGGTTGTCACGATGATAAAACTTTTATTAAGATCTAAAGTAAAGTACAAGGTGTAATGCGCTGTATTGTTTTCACTGAAACAGTAAACAGTTATTACTCCTATAGGGTTTTCAGTCTATTTTACTTCACCACATAGTAGCCTAAATCATTTTAGGTATGTGAATAATGTTATGACATTTCGTCGAATTCAGTATTCGATACTGTACAGCGGACCAACTGTTATTGTTTATTGAACAAACTATGCTCTGTGGCTTCATTCAATTATCTGTTACAGATACAGTACGACACGTATTATTATGTTCTCCATAGATGTGATGTTTAACATATTCCTTTGCTGAGCCACGCATTAGGCTGTATTTTCCAGCACTAGTATTGTTGTGGTCGATATCTTATTGAAAGCTTTAACTCTAGTCACGATTAGAATGAGCAAATGATAGAACTTTCTTATCGAGAACACAAACTGTGTTAATGACTAGACTTCAGATGAAGCTTACATGAAGTTTGTTTACTATTAACAAAAAACAATATCTGATGATGTATATAGGGCCTAGACAACTATTATATCTGTTTTATCCCACCTGGCCCTGATGAACACTGGTATTGGATGAAAGGCCTCGTCGGAACTGGATATAGCAGATATAATGAGTTTACCATATTTTTAGCATTTCACCAAGAAGTTCTTATAATTTCTACAATAGAGGTCATTCATCGTGGGTCAGACGAGTGAGCTACAGAAACCTGTGGCAAGTTTTATTTTCAAATAAAAACAGACTTACTTT
>NW_013677266.1:8196-11666 GCF_000517525.1 Limulus polyphemus | reverse complement strand
ATTTTTAAAGTATGCAATATTTAAAGAGAGTGTATTTTAGATGTCGAGTTATTTATTTTTGGAATTTATTTTTTGTTTTAGAAACATTTTTGGAAATGTTTTTAATCTCTCCACCCGAAAATGAGTTTGATGTTAAAATGTACAGAGGTGCTTTTGGGAGGGAGTCTCATCATCGCTGAACAAACTATCGGCGGATGGCGTTTCATATCCATTAATTCAACTATGTTCTTATGTGCAGATTTGCTCGATAGGCGAGTGTGTGTTCTTGTTATTCCCATTCCATCAAGTAATTGTATTTTGTAAATCCTCTACTATCTTGCGCCAGTTTTGTTCATTTTCTTGTAAATTCATTTTTACTGTCTGAAGGACCGGTATAGAAGTCCTTGCCTTAGGCCACCACAGAGGCCGGTCTTTGGCCTCAGCATTTTGTCTGTATCGGGTAAGAGACCTCATCTTCACCAACTTCCCATGAGAACCAGCGAAAAGGTAAGTTTATGTAATAATGTTAGACAAGAAAAAAACAAATCAATAAACACACAGACTCATGTAGCCAATATTGTTCTTCTGTCATTCAACACACACAGACTTCGTCTTGTCTATTATTAAATACCAGATGACAAGCGTCTTTTGTTTGCCCTTAAACAAACACACACACAACTATATAAACATATTGTTTTCCGATCATTAAACAATAGTTATATAAATATTCTGCTGTCAGATATACAGTCATAATATTAATATTGTATTCTGATCATTAAACAATAGTTATATAAATATTCTTTTGTCAGGTATACAGTCATGATATTAATATTGTATTCTGATCATTAAACAATAGTTATATAAATATTCTGTTGTCAGGTAAACAGTCATAATATTAATATTGTATTCTGATCATTAAACAATAGTTATATAAATATTCTGCTGTCAGGTATACAGCCATGATATTAATATTGTTTTCTGATCATTAAACAATAGTTATATAAATATTCTTTTGTCAGGTATACAGCCATGATATTAATATTGTTTTCTGATCATTAAACAATAGTTATATAATTATTCTGTTGTCAGGTATACAGCCTTGATATTAATATTGTTTTCTGATCATTAAACAATAGTTATATAATTATTCTGTTGTCAGGTATACAGTCATGATATTAATATTGTTTTCTGATCATTAAACAATAGTTATATAATTATTCTGTTGTCAGGTTATGATATTGTTTTCTGATCACTTCTAAGTATCACAATATCAGTTTTGTTCAATTTCTATTTCTCGACCGAATATCAGTGTTTATTATATACAGCAAACCTGAAGGGAAAGTAAGCCAGATATACTTCTGTTAAATGTATGAGTTATCGCAGAAAACAAAATCACTGATATATTTCTGGTGTCGGCCAACAAATAACGCTTTCCAGTTGAATGATTGCCACTAATTTCTGATGATAACCAAGACTTTTCCTTAACATTTTAGGGCATCGCCCGATGTATTCGGATACGTCTTCCTCTTCAAAGGAAGAAAGTGATTACGTAAGAGGTGTTCACACTGATTCCGAGTCTATGTCTCAGAGAAAGGAAGGTCTTCCTGAGAAGATGAACTGCCTGAAAATTAAATCTGACCTGATATGACATCGAAGAACAGCCTGGGTGGTTTAGGATTATACAGCCGGGGGGGGTTAGGATTATACAGCCTGGGGGGGGGGGTTAGGATTATGCTAAAAATGGTAACTTAGGGGTACGTTTGAACGAACAGATTACGAATAGGTATCTTCAAGTTTTAATCGCTCATAGGCGAAATACTGCAAAGACGATTGATCGTTGAAGGGAAAACAGATTACAGGAGTATCAGAGAACGTTTTTATATTCTTTAATATCCACGTCATGAATAAATATTGATTACAAAAAAAAATAATTAATCTGTGAAATAAGAAACAACAGTTTTAGCCCAGAAGATTTAGAAGAATGTGACGTGGATTTAAGAAATTAAAACTAAGTTGATAATACATTAAACATAGTCACGTCATACTATTGTTCATGACAATTGGGTTTGAATCACTGCGTGCTCGAATTCAACAGATCCACGTGCCATAGTCCGATAACCAATCCAAGGACTTCAGACATAGTCACGTCATACTATTCTTCATGTCAACGGGGTTTGAATCAACAGATCCACGTGCCATAGTCCGATAACCAATCCAAGGACTTCAGTTTTATAACGAAAGAAATACGTTTTGTTGTTGTAATATTGTTCAGTTATTATAATTCTGATTCAAATACAGTTATATCTGTATCCGTAACACTGTGTTACGTCACTCTACCTGTAATGCCATGTCTAAGGAGTACATCGCCATATTGGTAACCGTGTATATTCACACGGATTTGAAACAGCCCTAGTTTCAAGTGGATGTGGCGAGTTGTATTAGATTTCTAAATGTTTCCATGCAGGACACGGAAGGTCGAGTTAAAAGGTAAGGCAGAGGAAGATTACCCTACGGTTTTAATACAGCATGACTGCCACATTCTTACTTTTTCTTGCCCTACCTTGTGAGAGCAAATAACAGTTAAATAATACCAACTATCGAAACCTAACCACAAACATATTTTCCATGTTTAGAGCAAAGTAATGGACACTCACAAACGTTTCATCATAAATACATAGTTACGATTGAAAGTTAGACTCAGAAGTAATTGCATAGGTTTGGCATTAATGACGTACCTGGGGCACAATAAATATAGTCAGTCATCCCCGATAGCCTATCATACATATCCCTCTCAGCAACTCTTACCATTTATCATTCACCCCTCTCAGCAACTCTTACCGTTTACCATACACCCCTCTCAGCAACTCTTACCATTTATCATACACTCCTCTCAGCAACTCTTACCATTTACCATACACCCCTCTCAGCAACTCTTACCATTTATCATACACCCCTCTCAGCAACTCTTACCATTTACCATACACCCCTCTCAGCAACTCTTACCATTTATCATACACCCCTCTCAGCAACTCTTACCATTTACCATACACCCCTCTCAGCAACTCTTACCATTTGTCATACACCCCTCTCAGTAACTCTTACCATTTATCATACACCCCTCTCAGAAACTCTTACCGTTTATCATACACCCCTCTCAGCAACTCGTACCATTTATCATACACCCCTCTCAGCAACTCTTACCGTTTATCGTACATCCCTCTCAGCAACTCTTACCATTTATCATAAACCCCTCTCAGCAACTCTTACCGTTTACCATACACCCGTCTCAGCAACTCTTACCATTTGTCATACACCCCTCTCAGCAACTCTTACCGTTTACCATACACCCCTCTCAGCAACTCTTACCATTTACCATACACCCCTCTCAGCAACTCTTACCATTTGTCATACACCCCTCTCAGCAACTCTTACCATTTACCATACACCCCTCTCAGCAACTCTTACCGTTTACCATACACTCCTCTCAGCAA
>NW_013677266.1:6299-7295 GCF_000517525.1 Limulus polyphemus | reverse complement strand
ATTTATCATACACCCCTCTCAGCAACTCTTACCATTTATCATACACCCCTCTCAGCAACTCTTACCATTTACCAAACATCCCTCTCAGCAACTCTTACCATTTACCATACATCCCTCTCAGCAACTCTTACCATTTACCAATCACCCCTCCCAGCAACTCTTACCATTTACCATACACCCCTCTCAGCAACTCTTACCATTTACCAATCACCCCTCCCAGCAACTCTTACCGTTTATCATTTTCTAATTATTTGGGCTCTAAGTGACAGATTTAGATATGCCTGCTATATGTGTGTGGGCCCACTTTTTTTATCTGAGGGAAGTGAAGTTACACATGGTAAAAACTATAATGTACAAAAATTTTATCACACATCAATCAATATACAGTACCTTGAAGGTTTTATACAGAATATCAAGGAATTTTACAAATACAGTTGTTGTTTTTTTCCTTTTTAATTACTGTTATAATCATCATCACTATCGTAATGTCATCAATATCACTGTTGTCAGTGCTCATCAACAAGAAACTTGGGTAAACTTGAGTCAGGATGACATCAGAATGATTCATCATTTTCTAACAAACCATGGTTCGAAAAAATTAAAAATTTAAACCAATCGTTTCGAAAAGAATGAAAGAGAAGATGAAAAAACATTACCCGTTAAACTACTTCCTCTTGAAACTTGAAAGATGGTTTAACTATTTGTTTTACATAAATAAACATGAAAAAAGAGAGAATTCTAGAAATATTGAGGACAAATCAACAAACGTCATGCCTGACCCAGTGGTAAATCTGAAGGCTTATAACGCTAAATGTCGAGTTTTGATACCCGTGGCGGCACAGCACGGAAAACTTTGTGCTTAACAACAAAGACACAAACGCCTTTTCTTGCATTGTCACGTCTCAAATATACAAACTAACAAAATATATTTGTTAATGATTCAGTGAATCTACCTAGATCGTTATTCAAAAAGTATAGATTATCAGAAGATATATT
>NW_013677266.1:0-5299 GCF_000517525.1 Limulus polyphemus | reverse complement strand
GTTTTCGTTTTTAACTACAAATACATTTTAATATACACACACAACAATACAATTTACAATAACAGTTATTACAAATATTTATTACAAACAATGACTCATAAACAAAAGTTCCACAAGCTTACAAGTAATATAAAGTCTTATTTCTAGTTTGGAATTTCCTTGATATCTTATCGAGGGTTCACGATGAGCGAGTTAATTACGAGTTTATGTAGGTACGATTCGCTTAACGGGAAGCTAGCTAGCTTTGTCTTTCGTTATTTATTGGCCACACACTTCGAATTTGCCACGATTAATTCATATAATGTTTTCGTAAAAATACTAATGTCCGATAAGAATCCAATGAAGTTAAATAATTTGTAATGGTCAAACTTTGTAAAGGTTCCTGGTCAAATATCTGAAGTTTTCCGATTGATAAGCGTTATAATAATCACAGTTATAGGGTTTTTATTCATTTCGATCAAGCCTTCTTGAACCTACTTGTTTTTCTAACATCATAAAAGTAAGTGTACATAAGGGACCGTTTCCAAAAATGAAAGGAGTGGGCGGGGGGGTGGGCACTGTATTTGATTCAGTACATAAGCGATATCTTAGGAAATAGAAAAGATAAGAGGTTCTTATTTTATATTGTAGCTTGTCAATATCGGTAGTTTGAGTTCTTAATTCGTCCAAAACTGCACATTTTGTATTTTGACATCACAAACATCTAAGTTGAACCAGTGCTGCATTCAATATACCACGTGACTCACAAAAATCTATGTTTAGCTGTGTTTTTTAAATATTTACTTTTAAATTAAGAAATTAACTAGCATATAATACTAAAATTTAAATTATAATCTACAATTTTTGATACCAAAGTTATTAACATAAATTCATGAAATAGTAGTTCAATAAAATTTTGAATGCAAGTTAACAAACGTGATGACATGGCCTTTGACGTGACCTGTCGCGATAGGGTCATGACATCAAATGATAAGAATGACATATTAATAATAACATAATACGAATCGAACATATTATAGCTTATATTTAGCAACAAAAACAACCTCATTTGTGGGAAAACATAGCTTACATCAAGGACTTGGATAACATTACATGCATATTAACTAACCTCAATTAACAACGGTTAATTATATATTAATTCCTTTCATTTTGTACATTAATTAGCTACATATTTATTAATTTACAATATAGTCATTCAATTAATTAATACATCATCAATTTCCATACATCTAGTTAAATAATTGGTTATTAATTACAAGTAATTATTTTAATTATTATTAATTTGCATATAATTAACCTTTACTTAATTATTAATTTGTATATCATTTGCATGTCAACCCAAACTCAAGGATTAAAACATTTCTCCCATAAAACAGTGTGTGATGAGTCAACCAAAACTCAAGGATTAGAACATTTCTCCCTTCAAACAGTGTGTGATGAGTCAACCCAAACTCAAGGATTAGATCATTTGTCCCTTAAAACAGTGTGTGATGAGTCAACCTAAACTCAAGGATTAGAACATTTGTCCCTTAAAACAGTGTGTGATGAGTCAACAAAAACTCAAGGGTTAGAACATTTGTCCCTTAAAACAGTGCGTGATGAGTCAACCAAATCTCAAGGATTAGAACATTTGTCCCTTAAAACTGTGTGTGATGAGTCAACAAAAACTCAAGGATTAGAACATTTGTCCATTAAAACAGTGTGTGATGAATCAACCAAAACTCATGGATTAGAACATTTGTCCCATCAAACAGTGTGTAATGAGTCAACCCAAACTCAAGGATTAAAACATTTGTTCCTTAAAGCAGTGTGTGATGAGTCAACCCAAACTCAAGGATTAGATTATTTGTCCCTTAAAACAGTGTGTGATGAGTCAACCTAAACTCAAGGATTAGAACAATTTGTCCCTTAAAACAGTATATGATGAATCAACCAAAACTCAAGGATTAGAACATTTGTTCCTTAAAACAGTATATGATGAGTCAACCAAAACTCAAGGATTAGAGCATTTGTCCCTTAAAACAGTGTGTGATGAGTCAACCAAAACTCAAGGATTAGAACATTTGTCCCATCAAACAGTGTGTGATGAGTCAACAAACAGACGAATATTATAATATTCCATCGCTAAAAATAATTTGTAACAAATATCAACAAATAATGGAGGAAAAGCAGATTTTCACTGAAAACAATGTATAATGAAACTTGCATAAGAAAGCATATTATGCTAATATAATATTAAGTGGGCAAACAATGATTTATAAAGCATAATGAAGTGACTTATTTATGGCAGAACACACTATGTTTTGACAGACCATGCTTAATAACGAAAATAGTCAATGAACAGTATATATTTCACTGAAAAATATTCTCTCATTGAAAACAATATGTGATAAGACAACAAACAGACAAGGATCAGAACATAATGACTGTAATAATCAAGGATAATAACATTGTCATTGAAACACTATTGAAAAAAGTTTTTATACATAAAGTGACTCTATTGCTTTTAGATCATAATTAAATCTAGTCATTGATTACATGTTGAGATACGTTAATTCACTTCCTGGACGTCGTCGTTTCTGACGTCATGTTCGCCTGTAATGACGGCCTAGCAACACGCCCTCTGGTTACAATTCGTAGAACTATGATATCATCATCCCTTTGTTCTCCTGAAGAAGAATAGTCAACTATTCGAAAGCGCTCGAGTTTTGGGTCTTACTTTTAAGTCTATCTCCGGTAACATCATTGCATGACACCAGCGCCCTCTGCTGACACTTTGTGAAACTATGACGTCATCATCTCTGGTGACAGCATTGTCTCTAATCCTTCCTCCTGTGGTCGACACACTTGTGGCGCCTTTTGGCGGCATAGCTGTCAATAATTGCCCTAACTTACTTACTTCAGTGAGTTGTTTTGATCAAACGCAACTTATGAAAAAAGTTATTTTTATGGGACCTGCAGTGACTTGTTTTGACAGAATTAAACTTATGAAAAAAGGTTATTTTGGTGAAAGCTACATGGATTTGGTTGGATGAAATTTAATGTGGGATGGTCAGTTATCTTGATGGGGCCTACAATGACTCACTTTTAAACAATCCAACGTATGAAGAGAAGTTATTTTGGTGGGATCTTCAATGAGCTGTTTTTATATAATTAAACTTAGTAAAAGATGTCATCCTGATGGAAACTACATTAATTTGCTTTGAAAGAATTCTACGTGTGAAGAAAGGTTATCTTGCTGGGACCTACTTGCTTTTAAAGAATTCAGTGTTAAGAAAGAGTTTCTCCTGTTGGGACGTCCAGTCATAAAGTATTTCTTTTGTATGTCTTCATAAATACATTTTTGTATTTTATGTTTATGACAATGTTATTAATGCTATCGCCTGCCCTTCCTAATTTTGAATTACTGACCACGCAGCATCCTTTCACCTAGACGCTAAGGGATCGACTGTCAATTTTATAACGGTTTTAAAGTGTGGTATCACATGGATTCGAACCCATCTCGTCAGCTCCGAAATGACAAACTGCAGCTACGTAAAGTGCACTTTCGGGTTTGATCAAAACATATTGAAATTGTTGTTTTTTTTTGGTAGATAACTAGGCTGGAATGTACGTCTGTTACCGGAAAAAAAATAAGAAAAAGAATTGATTTAAAATATTAAGAAAAAGAGGTAGAAGGGTTAGAAGCAAAGTAAAAAGAAAAAAGAAATGGGTAAAATGCAACTAAGTAAAGAAAATTAATTATGTATTTTTAAATCTTATTTAACGATTTTTATCGAGCTTTGTCGAAATAAGTACTGGCTGAATCCAGCTTTAAAGATCGCGAAATGAAACACAAAAAATTTCCAGAAAAGATATTCATAGACAAAAAAAAAAAAAATCACAAAACTCATGAAGTTGCTGGTGCATTATAAGAGTAACAGTCAATCTCTTAGCGTGAATAATGGCGTAGTAGGGTGCTGCCACTTATGAAGTTACTGTCTTTAAATCCGTCTATATAAAAATGATTGTTACATTTACGATTTCGGGAATTTGGTATTGATATTAATATTTAATTTAATTTAATTATTGATTAGTTTCTTTACGAAATATCTAAAACTATGTAGAGTTCAATGCAAGAAATTATTACTAGTTTTGTAACCAACTAATAGAACAACCAACTTGATTCTGTATTCCTAATTTTTTCTCCTCTTTTGTAAATTTAAGAACAAATTGAATTACTTCAACTACTGTCAAATTCTCTAGTTAATTAAGTAGGACTACAATGACCAATTTTTCTACTTTACAGAGTGTGGTAACCAAACGGATGAACAAGAGCTTCCAGAAGTAAAATTGATGTAAGGAGTTCTATCTCAAGGGGGCGCCAGTTGTGAGAGGCAACTGATGATAAAATAAAAAAATTTCAAGATTCTAAAAGTATTTGTTTTCGCCAGATTATCAAATAACATCCACAAAGTGACGCTATGAAAGTACTAATTTCGTCGTTTGAATATAAATAGGCAAGACTTATGTAAAAAATTAAATACAACGAGGTGGTCCTATGATAGTACTAATTTCGTCGTTTGAATATAAATAGGCAAGACTTATGAAAAAAATTAAATACAACGAGGTGGTCCTATGATAGTACTAATTTCGTCGTTTGAATATAAATAGGCAAGACTTATGTAAAAAATTAAATACAACGAGGTGGTCCTATGATAGTACTAATTTCGTCGTTTGAATATAAATAGGCAAGACTTATGTAAAAAATTAAATACAACGAGGTTTGAATGAAAACAGTTGAATAAAAAATATTAGTTACGTTGTTTAAATGTAAAAAGTTAAACACGTTATCTGTAAAACTTAATATGTCTCTAGTATTAATTTTATCGTTTGAATGAAAATAGTTAAACAAGTTTTCTATTTAGAAAAAAAAAAGATGTCTTGAGATGGCGCTATGAAAGTTTGTTTTGAATTTCACGCAAAGCTACACGAGGGCTATCTGCGCTAGCCGTCCCTAATTTAGCAGTGTGGGACTAGAGGGAAGGCTGCTAGTCATCACCACCCACCGCCAACTCTTGGGCTACTCTTTTACCAACGAATAGTGGGATTGATTGTCACATTATAACGCCCCCACGACTGAAAGGGCGAACATGTTTGGTGGGACTGGGATTCGAACCCGCGGCCCTCAGATTGCGAGTCGAGCGCCCTAACCACCTAGTAATGCCGGGCCCACATTTAGAGTGTTTTATCTTGAAGAAGGGGATTATCTTGTTAAACATATTACTGTAGAGTTTTTTTTTCCACCGCTCATCAACAT
>NW_013677265.1:10485-15989 GCF_000517525.1 Limulus polyphemus | reverse complement strand
CCTGCTACTACTAATGTACCACTGGTAAATATGCTAATGTTGACCTGCTACTACTAATGTACCACTGGGAAGTGTGCTAATATTGACCTGCTACTACTAATGTACCACTGGGAAGTGTGCTAATATTGACCTGCTACTACTAATGTACCACTGGTTGTCAAAGGTTTATTTATCACTTGAGGGGGTCTTTCAGATACTTTTGAAGATCTATTATTTGGTTGTTAAAGGTTTATATATCACCTGAGGGGGTCTTTCAGATACTTTTGAAGATCTATTATTTGGTTGTTAAAGGTTTATTTATCATCTGAGGGGGTCTTTCAGATACTTTTGAAGATCTATTATTTGGTTGTTAGAGGTTTATATGAGTAAATAGCTTATGTTGCACGTATTGTGTATCCGCCTCATTACTACCATAAGTACTACCGTACTTATGGTAATTTGGATACATTATTTCTCCGTAAGTAACCTTCAATAAACTTCACAACTTATGTTATTTAATACCATTAGCAAACTAATGGAGTAATAGTGTACGAAAATATGAAAATGGTTATAAACGCTCTAAGAAAAAATATTTGTTGTTAAACGCATGTTTGCACAGTGGACTACCTGTGCTGTCGCCACCACAGAGATTGAACTCAGAATTAAGGGCATAGTAAGAAAGGATAAAAAAAGTGTCAACTTTCATCCAAACGGCTTTCTTAGTACACGTTTTGCAAAACAGCTTATAACGGTTTTTTTCCAAGTTCGTTTTTTAGTTGATAATTTTTTAACGTTTTCGACATGATTTAGATTGAAACACTTCTGATGAAATTCATCACTTGTTTTTCTGTTTTCCAAATAATAGATCTTCAAAAGTATCTGAAAGACCCCCTCAGGTGATAAATAAACCTTTAACAACCAAATAATAGATCTTCAAAAGTATCTGAAAGACCCCCTCAGGTGATATTAGTGTGTAACTACAACAGACTTCTATTACGAACCTCTATTCCATTAGTGTGTAACTACAACAGACTTCTATTACGAACCTCTATTCCATTAGTGTGTAACTATAACAGACTTCTATCACGGATCTTTATTCCGTCAATGTGTAACTACAACAGACTTCCATTACGAACCTCTATTCCATCAAGAGAGTGAAGGTATGACAATGGAATGATACATATTACTTTTAAGGTTGTTAAATAAAGATAATTAACAAGATAAACTTATTATAGGTCACTAAATATTGTTAACCCTAATCAAAGTGAAATACTAATATAATACCGGATTACCTCGTAGAGGAGACCATCTCCGGATACGGATATAATGCCGTTGAACTTTGAGAGATCAGCAGACTGGATATATCCGAGCATAAATTTACTCTTTTCTGAAGTAAAACAAAATTATAATTTTATTCATTAATCTTTTTTTTTTGTTATAAAAGAAACAAATAAGCAATCTGCTTTCGTTAAAAAATCTTAAATATACAGTTTTCAGTTAAGCTTGGTCTTTAAAATATGCACCATTTATTTCCTCTGTTATTACATAATATTGCAATTTAATGTTTGTGGAGATTTATTTCATAAAACATTTAGCTCTTAAGAAACAGTTTAGTGGTTCTACTAAACCTACAGTTCCAGTTTAGTAGCTACTAGCCGACGATTGATGCAGAGTCTATGCGCAGAGCTACTAGCCGACGATTGATGCAGATTATATGCGCAGAGCTACACAAACGGCTATCTGCGCATTGCTGTCTCTGATTTTGAGCTGATAGACTAGAGGGAAGGCAGCTACAGTCAAAGGTACCCACCGCCGGCTCTTGGGCTTGTGACTAGAGGAACTTGACCGTTGGATCCAAATTGCGGAGTTTTTTGTTGTTGTTTTTTTTTCTTTTACGGCAACATGTTTTGAACCGTGAATCTTCTGTGTGAAAGTCTGATCACGCTAACCACTTGGTCACGCCGACCTTACATACGAGAGGAAACATGACTTTGTTCTGTAAGTAGCTAAACAAAAATACAATGATCTGTTTTAGTTTTGATACGATACTAATAAAAGAAACACATCACGAAGGAATATCATTTTATATTTCTACAAGTGGAAAAAAAATATTTAAAAAATTAAAATGTAGGAATAGGTGTACCAAAAAAGTGAGGACACAAGGTAGGAAAGGGCATGATGTAATAAAAATTTATCTGTACAACTTCACAAGGAGGCGTGTCCAAGCCAGGTGGACTAAATTATCAAACTTAGTCATGCTTATCATAAAATGACTAGAGGTTTCTGCGAATCGAATTATTGGAGGCAATACGTGTACTGTAAAGTCTGTTTATACGACATCAGAAGAATCAGACATTCGTGTGGACCCATAATTTGTTTGTTTTTCTTTGTTCTTGTCCCTTCTTTTACAATTCCATGAGAAGACAACAGGATTTCGTACATTACCTATATAGGTGGACTAAAATACAAAGATAAAAAAATCTTAAGATGTTTCTATGTATCAACGTCATGGATTCGTTACTGTGTATATAAAGGTAGAAGAAACATATACACACTTTTGTATGCACCCATAAGGTATAATGTGATGCACATAAAAAAATTAAGTAAGCATGGACTTACTTATTCAGTATATCTGAGTGAGCGAGCGGACGTATGTATTTTAAAATGGCGTCTCTGTTCAAGGTATCACCTGATGCACGTCAAATAGCTCTTCTTTGTGGGGGGTGTTTAATATCGAAACACTCTAGCACTAGCACGTGCTATTGTTCTATTTCGCGCACTTATAACTATGATAAGTCTGTTTGTTACACAGCAAGAAGAGTTCAACCATGTCAATCAGTCAGTGAGATTGAGAAATTTGTGGTTTTGGGAATTCTTTGTATCTGCTCTGCTGACTTTCTCGAGTGGTTCTATGATTTGTAATTTTGTATGTGGTTTATTTTAACAGACTTCTATCACGGACCTTTATTCCGTCAATGTGTAACTACAACATAATTTCATTACGGATCATTATTCCGTCAGTGTGTAACTACAACAGACCTCTATTACGAACCTCTATTCCGTTAGTGTGTAACTATAACATACTTTCATTACGGATCTTTATTCCGTCAATGTGTAACTACAACAGACCTCTATTACGAACCTCTATTCCATTAGTGTGTAACTACAACATACTTCCATTACGAACCTCTATTCCATTAGTGTGTAACTATAACAGACTTCTTAGTTACACACTAACGGAATAGAGGTTCGTAATGGAAGTCTGTTGTAGTTACACACTAACGGAATAGAGGTTCGTAATGTGTTGGTTTAGTTTCATCCTGCATGCCAATAATCTGATCAGAGCTTAACAGATCACACAAAACTTTCAGAATCTACCCTGTGTAAGTACAACACACTTACAATTCGGATCTTTATTTCGTCAATGTGTAACTACAACAGACTTCTATTACGAACCTCTATTCCATTAGTGTGTAACTATAACAGACTTCGATCACTGATCTTTATTCCGTCAATGTGTAACTATAACAGACTTCTATCACGGATCTTTATTCCGTCAATGTGTAACTACAACAGACTTCTATTACGAACCTCTATTCCATTAGTGTGTAACTATAACAGATATAGAATATGTCCTACCGTGTGTGCTGACATATATAGAATATGTCCTGTATACAATAACTTTCTCATACTGTTATTGAAGAGTTTTAACTTATAATTTCCCGTGTGTGCTGACATATATAGAATATGTCCTACCGTGTGTGCTGACATATACAGAATATGTCCTACCGTGTGTGCTGACACATATATAGAATATGTCCTACCGTGTGTGCTGACATATATAGAATATGTCTTGCCGTGTGTGCTGACATATATAGAATATGTCCTAGTGTCAGCACACACGGCAGGACATGTTCTATATATGTCAGCACACACGGCAGGACATGTTCTATATATGTCAGCACACACGGTAGGACATGTTCTATATGTGTCAGCACACACGGCAAAGAATGGAATAATGACATAAAAAGTATTTTTTTGTTTTCATTTGACAACGTGTAGCAAGAAAATTTACTCCTTAATACTGTTCATAAACTGAGTTGATAAGGTAAAGGAGTCGAGTATGGCCTAGGGGTAAGTGTGTTTGGGCAGTGCATTTAGGAGGTCATGATTCGCCTATCGTTCCTGCAAAAGACTCGCTCCTCACTTTGGGGCCGTGGGTACGCTACAAGAGTGGTGGTCAAACCCTCAATATTCGTTCAGAGAAGATCGACCCAAGAGTTCCAGGTGGATTTTGTTTGCTAGCTTCCTTGTCTCTAGTGTATCAGTTCATAATTAGGGTTAGTTATGCGCAGATAGTGCTAGTTTAGCTTTGAATGATAATTCTAGACAAAGAGAAAGGTAAAAATTACAGTAAAGTCAGAGAGTGGGAATTAATGTATATATCGTACCTACAGTGTGGTAAAACCACCCAAAATGTGAGGCCAGTAAAATGTATTTATTCATCCCGAAAACTTTAAAAGTTTAGCGAGAAAAACACAAACTGGAAGTCTATTTTTTCTTTGATTCGCCGACACCCATCACTGAATCAAACCAGTTTTGGGAAACTCAGCTTCTCACCAATAACCCTACACACAAACAAATAGAAAATGAAAATAGAGATGATTGAAGATAACTCAAATACCTTGCCAGTAACATATACGAAATGTTTTGAGGTCATGCTGTTTCCCATGTTATATAGGGTCATGTAACACAAGGATATGTCTTGTCCTGGTAGGGTCATGTAACACAAGGATATGTCTTGTCCTGGTAGGGTCATGTAACACAAGGATATGTCTTGTCCTAGTAGGGTCATGTAACACAAGGATATGTCTTGTCCTGGTAGGGTCATGTAACACAAGGATATGTCTTGTCCTGGTAGGGTCATGTAACACAAGGATATGTCTTGTCGTTAGAAAGTTTTCCAAGTATTGAAAAAACCTCATTAGGCTTAGCACTAAACTTTAAGGTCTTACATTATCCAAACTACACTGTAATAGTATCAATCAAATTATCCAGTCTGTAATATTAATCATGGCTTGGTGGTTAGGATGCCCTTTCAACCGTGGGTTCGTTATAATTCATCAGTCAATCCCACTTTTCGTTCGTAAAAGAGTAGCCCAAGAGTTGGCAGTGGGTGGTGTTAATTAGCTTCCTTCCTTCTAATCAAACACTTGTGTATTAGGGACGGCTCAGCACAGATAGCCCTCGTGAAGCTGTATGTGAAATTCAAAAGAAACAAAACCTTTGTTATAGGCTTAGCAAAATTCAACAAAGAAACATGTATCAATCAACATAAACAAATTACCTAAAATGATGAAATAACATCAGATAAGATAAAAAAGAAGCTAGAACATCTTTAAAACTAACCAACAAGCGATTTCTATAGTATCTTTATCGGAATCTGTGTTACCTAACTGTATTAAAGACTTTTATCTACATGCATCAGTAAGAACTGGAACCTGTTTTTGAAAAAAAAAAAAAAA
>NW_013677265.1:7675-9512 GCF_000517525.1 Limulus polyphemus | reverse complement strand
CCTCGTGTAGCTTTGAGCGAAAATTCAAAAACAAACAAACAAACAAAACAATACAGTGAATAAAATTAAATAGATTATTTTTTCTTAATTTGTAGTTTATCCTTAAAAACATTTTATCCAAAAAAAAAAGATCTCCACACTTTTTTTATTCCTTGAATACTATTTTTAAACCAACTATATTTCTATAACTTAAATTTTTTTATCCAACTTACCCGACAATATAACTTCCCAAGTAATTTCACTTTCTTCCAAAAGGGGGACTACTTGTTTTTTGAATATTTCGTATGCCTTCTTTCGACCACCAGCTGGATTAATAGCCACTAGAAGGTGGCGCTTTGGAACTAGCTCTAATGATGGTCCAAGGGTTTCTGAAAGTGGGACAAAAATATAGAAGCTGTTATTTTTATTTTATAAAACTGAATTATGGGAAACCCAACTCAAAAGTTATATAATTTAGAAAGAAAAAAAGAGTCGTTGTTAAGCGAAAATTAATACGCGAAACAAAAAAAAACAAAAGGTTAGTGAAGTATTGCACTCAATTTCACTTTCAATGTTTATGATTCATAATACCAATAGCTGGGTTCGAAAGGTTACACATTTTAAATTAGAAAACGTAAAAACTATCAACATTTGTTAACGTTTAAGTTGGAAAGAGGGTGAGAACAAAGTGGGGGTAAGTTATTTTAGCTACGTTCTTTGTTCCACGAACAAAATGAAGTGAAACTCGGGTTAGTGACAAAGAACCCCAATAATATGAGGACAATAAAGATCACTTATTGACCTTTGAGCCTGTTAAAAAAAATAGAGAGAAGAAGTAAATACTTACCGTGCCTTTATAAGGCTTTCGAACTCCAGTTTAAATTGGCACACGTTCATTAGGATGGGGAACCATCTTCCTCTGGACGGCATGCCAGTTCATTGCAAGTTATCCCCCAGCTATTAGGATGGGGAACCATCTTCCTCTGGACGGCATGCCAGTTCATTGCAAGTTATCCCCCAGCTATTAGGATGGGGAACCATCTTCCTCTGGACGGCATGCCAGTTCATTGCAAGTTATCCCCCAGCTAACAACTGAGTACACTGGAACAAGTGGAGTAGAGTGTCTTTGATTTGTAAGGAGATGTAAATGGCCGGAGTGGATTACTGGATCGTGAATCGTATAAAACAGTTAAATTAATCGTATAACACAGTTAAATTAATCGTATAAGACAGTTAACTTAATCGTATAACACAGTTAAATTAATCGTATAAGACAGTTAAATTAATCGTATAAACAGTTAAATTAATCGTATAACACAGTTAAATCAATCGTATAGCACAGTTAAATTAATCGTATAGCACAGTTAACTTAATCGTATAACACAGTTAACTTTTGATTTAACTGTGTTATACGATTAAGTTAACTGTGTTATACGATTAAGTTAACTGTGTTATACGATTAATTTAACTGTCTTATACGATTCATTTAACTGTGCTATACGATTGATTTAACTGTGTTATACGATTAAGTTAACTGTGCTATACGATTAATTTAACTGTGCTATACGATTGATTTAACTGTCTTATACGATTCATTTAACTGTCTTATACGATTGATTTAACTGTCTTATACGATTAATTTAACTGTGTTATACGATTCATTTAACTGTTTTATACGATTAATTTAACTGTTTTACACGATTAAGTTAACTGTGCTATACGATTAATTTAACTGTGCTATACGATTGATTTAACTGTGTTATACGATTAATTTAACTGTTTTATACGATTAATTTAACTGTGTTATACGATTAAGTTAACTGTGTTATACGATTAAGTTAACTGTGCTATACGATTG
>NW_013677265.1:5648-6952 GCF_000517525.1 Limulus polyphemus | reverse complement strand
TTAACGGTGCTATACGATTAAGTTAACGGTGCTATACGATTAATTTAACTGTGTTATACGATTAATTTAACTGTCTTATACGACTGATTTAACTGTGTTATACGATTAAGTTAACTGTGCTATACGATTGATTTAACTGTGTTATACGATTAAGTTAACTGTCTTACACGATTAATTAAACCGTCTTATCTCTCAGTGCATCCTGTTCAGGAACCTAAGAACTACATGTATGTTTTGATGGTCTAAATCTGCAGAGTGTATAAGCGATTGAACCAGACGCTTCAAAATAGCAAGGACATTGAAATGGTTGTTTTCTTTAGGTTTCATTGCCTGGTTTATTAGATTGACTTTATATCTATTACCTGAAATAACAATGAATTCCACCTTTCCACAACTAGTTCAGAATATATCTATATAAAGGTGTGTAAAGTTAATATTTTTTTAATGTCCGTCCAGGTGCCTTTTCTGCAACGCGTCATTCTTGTTAACCGATTGTCAAAATGTCGTAAACATGTAGTGATCCTATTACTCTGTAACTGACGGCCACCATTATGTCTGCCGCCCTGATTAGCACTGGTATTAGTCGAAAGACCTCTTCGGCACTAGGTATATCAGATGTAGTGTGGTTGACACATTATTATTCATTCTTCTGTATTTTAACTTATAATCAGGTAAAGATTGCATATGCCATACAGCTAGAACATTACTTTGGCCCTGAGTCCGACCCTCCCCCCTCTTGGAAGGAGCAAGCCCATCTGAAGTGGTGGGGCAGTTTTAGTTGTTCTCCCCCCTCATATAACCAGTTCAGTGAGAAAAATGCTCAATTTTCCTCCTTCTCCAAGGTTAAAAGGGCAGCGTAACCTAGGGGTTAATTAGACTCGTAGTCGAATGGTTAGGGACTCAAGATTTCTTGAAACGTTGTTGTGCCCTTGAGCAAAACACTTTACCCAATTCTTCAGTTAACCCAGCTGTATAATAAGCAATTGTTTTATTAGCGCAAAGCTATGTAATGGGCTATATGCGCTCTGCCACCAGCGGGGAATCGAACACCGGATTTAACTGTTCTAAACTTATTGCTGTCACACTAGGGGGGACAGATAATATGTGCTAATTCATGATGTTAGAGAAACACATAATTCCAACGAGTCAATTAAAGACATAGATAAGAAACCCTAGAACCCGAGCGCTTTAGAAAGATAGACCTATCTTCGTCAGGAACATTCTCAGTTTGTCCATGATGAAGGGCCGGCATGGCCAGGTGGTTAAGGCACTCGATTCGCAATCTGAGGGTCGCGGGTTCGAAT
>NW_013677265.1:4165-4926 GCF_000517525.1 Limulus polyphemus | reverse complement strand
AAAATAAAAAAGTCCCCCCCTTGATAACGACACCAAAATTACCGCTTGCAGAGAAATCCTATTAGAATTACAAAACCCAACCAATAATACACGAACCTCATGCAGTTACCTTGAAACCAGATACAGAACAGCTGAGTTGTATTATGTCAAGTGAAATTACATTGAACTGAATATTCAAGGACATATTTTTTATGTGCTCACAAACTATAAAAAGTTAAAGATTTAAAGAGTATCAAGTAATTCCACAAAAAAGCCACATTTGACAGTTGGAACTACTTTCTTCAGCAACTTCTTGTTAAGCGAAAATTTACACAGGAATTGCGCCTTGATTATTAGCCCTTAACAGGAATTGTGAGTAAAATAGAACTAAAAACACCATATACAACGTGTCCTGGTTGAAACACAACTAACATAACATGTCCTGGCTGAAGCAGAATAAACATAACATGTCCTGGTTGAAACACAACTAACATAACATGTCCTGGCTGAAACACATCTAACATAACATGTCCTGGCTGGAGCACAACTAACATAACATATCCTGGCTGAAGCAGAATAGACATAACATGTCCTGGTTGAAACACAACTAACATAACATGTCCTGGCTGTGTCAGAATAGACATAATATGTCTGGCTGAAGCAGAATAAACATAACATGTCCTGGCTGAAGCAGAATAAACATAACATGTCCTGGCTGAAGCAGAATAAACATAACATGTCCTGGCTGAAGCAGAATAAACATAACATGTCCTGGCTGGAGC
>NW_013677265.1:0-3165 GCF_000517525.1 Limulus polyphemus | reverse complement strand
TCCGACAAGATTAGTCCAAGAGTTGGCCATGAGTCTATCATTTCAATATTAATTAAGGCTAACTTTGCGCGAAATCCAACAAACAAACAAACACACTATAACTAACGATCAAACCATAATTGGTCTTAAGAAGGACCTACATAGTGGTATACGTTTTTGTAGTTCAGTGTCATAAACATAAACACGCGTATAAACAGAAAAGAATACCGTACATTTAAGTGCTTTAAACAAAAGGTTTCGTTGTAATAAGAAATATCTAAATATACACTTTATGCAATGTATACCACGTATCGTACAATTCACGGCGGTAACCCATAACATATTCAATAAAAACATTATGATATATTGAAGAAAGTTCAAGAAAACTGTATGCTGTAGATAAACGATCTGTCTCGGGAATTAGAATCTAAAAAACTAATAACCCTTAACTTGAATAACGTTAGTATTTTCACGAGATTTATGTCAGTATTGGTGTAGCATTAAAACATGTAATGAGAACATTACGCATGCGTTTAGACACTCTTTTTTTTTTCCCCCCATGCATCCTTGATAAATAATGCATGTCAAAGTTACTGTATAATTAACCTTCCAATCAAGTATTTCTTTTTCCTCATACTTATATTCCAAGGATACCTAAAAACCATCATCTCCCTCTCAAAACATTGTTAAAAACCGAAGTCCAAATATTTCTTTTCGTTTTTCCTCGTGGTAGTATTTTAGTTATATTTCAAATATACTTTTGTACCGAGCGAACAGCATTTAATAATAAAAAAATAATAACAGCAAATGGACATATGAGAATTTTTATTGTAAATTTTCGTCTCTCTTTCTTTCGTCTATCGGTGAAACAGAGGTAAGTAACGGATTTAAGACGCTAAAATCCGGGGTTAGATTCCCTGCGGTAGACACAACAGATAGCTGGATGTGATAAAAAACAACCACACTCTCTCTTAAAAAACGTTTCCCAGCAATCACTAAAAGAAATAACTGTATTAAATCGTCCTTAACTGAAGCATTTTAATTTATTTTTTGGAGAAATGAATTGAATTTAAGTCTATCCTGCAATAATAAGCTTACAGAAGCTTCGTTTCTACATGTATAAAACAATATGGTTAGGGCGATTGACTCGCAATCTGAGGGTCACGGGTTCGAATCCCCGTCCCACCAAACATGCTCGGCCTTTCAGCTGTGGGGGCGTTATAATGTGAGGGTCAATCCCACTATTCGTTTGTAAAAGAGTAGCCCAAGAGTCGGCGGTGCGTGGTTATGGCTAGCTGCCTTCCCTCTACTCTGTCAGTGCTAAATTAGGGACGACTAGCGCAGATAGCCCTCGTGTAGCTTCGCGCGAAACCTGACCACCTGGCCAACTCTTCAAATGTAAGTGTTAATTCTGATTTTGAAGGTAACGAAATAACCGAAAATATGGAAGTAGTAAATAGAGAGGTAAACCCCAAAAACTTAACTCAAGAAGTAAGCGAAAAAACTAGGGGGAGAAACACTCCAAACAAACTTTAAAATTGTTTAGAAGATTAAAAACACCACCTTGGATAATCAACAAGACGAAAGTGAAGGTTTTACCATTGTCCAAAACAAAAAAAACAACGAAAGAACACAAAAAACACCCAAACATCCAACAAAAATACATCGAAACTTTCAATTCTACTAACGGGAGTACCAGGTTCATACATGGGACCCCAGATCGCAGGGGAGATCCGCCGTTGCAAACCACAAACTAACATAGCAACAGTCAAACCCTTATCAGCCAGAGGCGGCGTCCTAATTCAAGGCGGTGACCCCAAAACACTTAGTATCTCACTATAAGAGCGGCCCAAGGACATCTTCAGTCCAGGGGTAATTCAAATTACACTACCAGGTGCAAAAGCCCAAAACAAAGCAATAGTGATACAAGAAATTAATATCAACATCAGCATAGAAGACATAAACGAAGAACTACAACAACAAAACATACAATTTAACAAAACCGAACGGATCATATCGGACACAGAAACCCACAAAACCGAACGGATCATATCGCTCACAGAAACCCACAAAAACGAACGGATCATATCCGACACAGAAACCCACAAAACCGAACGGATCATATCGCACACAGAAACCCACAAAAACGAACGGATCATATCGGACATAGAAACCCACCAAACCGAACGGATCATATCGGACACAGAAACCCACCAAACCGAACGGATCATATCGCACACAGAAACCCACAAAAACGAACGGATCATATCGGACATAGAAACCTACCAAACCGAACGGATCATATCGGACACAGAAACCCACAAAACCGAACGGATCATATCGGACACAGAAACCCACAAAACCGATCGGATCATATCGCACACAGAAACCCACAAAAACGAACGGATCATATCGGACACAGAAACCCACAGAACCGAACGGATCATATCGGACACAGAAACCCACAAAACCAAACGGATCATATCGGACACAGAAACCCACAAAAACGAACGGATCATATCGGACACGGAAACCCACAAAACCGAACGGATCATATCGGACACAGAAACCCGCAAACCTCATAAAAGTAACGAAAACGAAAGCATCACTGACCTCATTAAAAACGGGGTCATATTGTGGTACCAGAGATACACAGTAGAGGAGGCGAAAACACCGGCAATCATAGGAACGCAATGTATAAATTGTCAGAGATACAGGCACGTGTCAGCGGTCTGTAAAGCCCAACCACGAAGCGTAGGCTGCGGCGGGGAACATCTGGCATCACAATGTAAGAAAGAAAATACAACCCCCAAGTGTTGAAACTGTAACGAAGCACACTCAGCCAACTATAAAGGTTGTCAAAAATATAAACAGATAAAACAACACACATACTACACAAACAACTGACACACAAGACAAACTATAAAACAAAGCAATATTAAAACATACGCAGCGGCAACAAGAACAGGCACGGGGAACAAAGAAAATGTACCTACTATAACCAAAGATGCACCCAACACAAATACAGAACAAGTAAAACCAAATAATAAACAACGTCCACCACAAACAAACAAGAATCAACATCTATTATTTCAGCTATTAAAAGATGATAATAGACCTTATGGCTGAAATACAAAAACCAAACAATGACACAAGTTACATAGCCATATTCATTACATTAGCAAC
>NW_013677264.1:841-12869 GCF_000517525.1 Limulus polyphemus | reverse complement strand
AGTCAAAAGGTTGGACCTGTGTAAAAAGTAATTTTTTTATGACAGTAATTAGAATAATTTATTTTGTTAATACTATGCTTCACATTAACAGCTTTTTAGGTATGGACATGTAACCAACACATAAAGTCTATCCAATGACAGTTGTTTATTTAACCTGCAGATACTGATGCAACATCTGTTAAATGTTACAGTCAGTTATCATGAACCACGATATGCACAAAACCCTAATAGAACATTTGGGTAAAAAGCACCCTAAACAATAAAGGTGCAATCCAAACACTTTAAAACCTTTACTATTGACTGTTAAGGCTGTACACATATAAAAATGCAAGAAAAAGCATGCATGTTTGAATTACAAGGAAAAAAAAAATCTGTTCAAAATGGCTCATTTGTAACTATTCTTATTATTATTATTATCTTGCCAGACAACAACAAAAACATCATATATTGCCCCCAAACCTTTTGTAGGATACTAAATAAGATACTGCAAAGGTCATAAGGGTTTTGAAAAGTTGATTTGTTTCTTCTATATTTTACATAAACTAAAAAACATCATAATTCTAGTGTAAACGATGTTATCATTACCCCTTGAAGTTAGCTTTCTTACAAACATCTGGTGTTCCTTTAAAAAGCTTAAGTACAGCCAATTACCAGCCAATAATAGATGAACATTAGATGACTGCAACATGTACATACTCAATGCTTTGAACACTATACTTTTGGTGTCTTTGATTCCTTACTTTTTTTTATGATCCCTATTTGCAGGTTTTTAAATTCCCAATTATTTATTTATCTCGTCATCTATGAATATAACTGTTTTTTAGGACAAGGAAATAACTATTGCCTTGAACTAAATATAATACTGTTGCATATCTGCTTATTTGTTAATTTCCAGTATAAATTCTTTCCGAGGAACTTCAGCGATACAAGTCCTTTCTTAATTAAAACTAGTTTATTCTTTCTCTATACAACTTTGTAATACACAAAATTTCCACAGTCACTTTAAGCTTAACAACCTTTATAACACACGCTATAAATCATAGTGATTCACACACTTTACTTAAGGTGCCTACTGTTCACTTGACTCAATTATCTATCTATCTCTTTGATCTATCTGCCTAAATCACTGCCTTTCTTTGCCAGGCTTATATACTAAAAAAAGAGGGCGTCTAGCAAATACTCGGAGATTCGCAGGGTTCCCCGATAATTCTAGAAACTCCAGCGTGCATGCTCCCAGTGTCACGCGACTTCCACTGTCATGAAAATACTGTAAATTTGACCATAAATATTGTTCACCACATTTCTTTGCTTTCATAATGTTGGCGAACACAAAATTTGACAATTTTTTTCTTACGATGCAGTGATGATACAGCAGTTAATATACATATTCCATAAACATTTATTTCATTACACAACATGTTATTCATTATTATGGAAACAGTTTTGAAGTCAGGTCATTTATCAATGTGATAAGTACAAGTGTATCATTCATGTTTGAGCTACAAAAACAAAGAGTTTATAACTTTGTTTATGTAAAGAAAAATATTATTTAAAATAAATTCATTAAGAGACCTCTTTGTAAATGCTTAAGTAAGCTGTAAAATGTAAATTTGTGTTTAAAAGATGCTTCATTATGATAAAAATAAAAGTGAAAAACTAGTTTTGTTTTTAGAGATATATTGTTATACTATGCAAAAAATACTAATTACAAATTTAAGTTTCTGAAAAAATTGCTACATTACGACTAATATTAACTGAGTGAGATACTCGGAGATTAAGGTGCAAGAGCCAACTTCAAGGATTATACATTTTTGCCTGGAAAAAGTCAGGAAAATTTAAAAATTGATTATTATTGCCACTCTAGATGACTTCCCGAAATTCCCTTACAGAAATGTCCTAAATGTCCTTATTTATATTTTTTCCCAGACATTTCCAGGTTTTCACTGACTTTTCTGTGACATTTTTATGCTTTCTTGGTCTGTTTTTTTATTATCTATTATTATAAGAACCCATGGGAGAAAACAAAAGAGAATATATTATAGTATGTCAACCACACTAGGTCTGCCACAACCAGTGACAGTGAGGCCTTTCATCCAATACCAGGACTCTTAGGCTGGCTGGGATACAATGTAGTAGTGGTCTAGGTACTATATCATCAATATTAATGCACATATTAGATGTAAATCTAGTAATATTGAGAAAAAGGTGGTACAGTAGCTGTTAGTGTTATACAGCATGCTTATGTCAAAAGTGGAATTTCAAGGGATTCAAATATTTTATAGAGCTTAAGAAAACAAAACATTTTTCTACTAACAAAAAACTTCAACTCATAATATGAATATAGCCCTTCACATTTATATACATGCAATTGTCTGAAAAACATAATTCTGATACTAAGGATGTAAAAATTCAAGAAATAAGTAAATACACACTCACTTTTGACAGGATGGAAAATTAATATTTGTTTTCTAAAGATAACCAGTGCTTATATATCTTTAATTGTATACATCTCTAGTGTAATTTGTTTTCCTTAAAAAATATACATAATGCACACCTATTATGCTAGTGACATCTACAGTGTAAATTATAATTTTTTGCAAATGATTTTTTTGTCTTCTTTGAATGCTCATGTTACATTTTTTAATATAACTAAGCTTATAGTGAAGTGACTTCATGCCTATTAATCAAATGTTGACAGCATAATATACTTGAATTAGTTTGGAAGTTATATTAGTACATAAATATAGATATGTGTCACCATATTATTGCCAAATTTCAAACCATTAATAAGAATTAACATGATAAGTCTCATTTTAATCGTCTTCTTACCAAATACAAAAATTGTGAAAAGTTCCAATATTAAATGAGATTTTTCAAAAGTGTCACAGAATAATTGTTGCTGACTAATTCAATGATTTTTCTAAAGAAAGAAAGAATAAAATATATATGTATATAAGAGTTAAAAATTCTATAAAACTTTAATGATTAAAATTTCTCAAATATCCTCAATTACTAGTATCAAATGATGTAAGTAGTAGTTTTGGAAAAATAATACCTTTTAAGTAGAGTAGTGTCTAAGTTTTATCTGAAATATGTGTCCTCTAGTCTTAGTGCCTGCAGTTTGATTTATAACAGCATCATCTGGAAAAAGAATTCCAAATTCCTGGCAACCTTAAAATACTCAATCATCATGTACCTCTCCCCAGAGCCTAAACCTCAATCTTTCCAGTGAAAACATGATTTTAATCTGTCCTCATACAATAACCCTTCCAAGTCTGAAATTATGCTAGTAGCTCTTCTTTGAACTTCTTTCAATAACTTAACATCTTTCTTAAATAAGGTGATCAAAACTGAATATGATATTCCAAATGAAATCAAACCAGCATCTTATACAGAGAAATGATCTTCAATTTATACTCAATATTTCTATGAATACAATCTAAAATTGTGTTTATCTTATTATTACCGTAATTAAGGTGCACTGGCTTCATAGATTTATGACAGCTACACCCAGATGTTTTCGTTCATTAACCTCACTTAGTTTGTTTCCTCAGTAAGACTATAACAATAATTATTGTTCTGGTAACCAATACTTACAGACTTTCTTTTAGTAAAATTAAAAGGCAACTGCTGGGTATTAGCTCAGAAAAGGCTCAAAATTAACACTAACAATTACTGGTTAGTGTTGCAGTTTTGCAAGAAAAACATTAAAAGGTACTGGAAAAAAATCATCAGTATACATTTCAGAAGGATGATCCACAGATTCTTAATGTTAAGTATCAACAAACCTGTGGTACATGTGTTCCCATCATTTATACTGCAAGATTCTGAATATAGAAGGTTACTATAACTGTGACTAACACAATTGTTCCACTTGCTGGTGTAATGCCAATTTTGTGTCCCACATTGTAACTGCCTGTTAAGTATTAGTTAATGGGGATAAAGAGATTACACCTTAAGTGCTTTTGATTGTCTACCAAGGCAATAAGAACATAATCCAGCTGGCTAAACTTGCACCATCTAGCTTTTGCAATGCAGTTTTGCAGCACAATGGTTAGAAATACTGTTCCCAAATGGTTGCTCACTGGAAGTAGTAATAAAAAGCACAGTTATTTCCATATTCCTCTTAATTTGTCCATGATTAACACATGTTTAAGGCCTGTTAGTTTATAATGCGTCACCAGTTTTTGACATTTAAACTGTAATTCTTAATAATAAAATAACTTTATTAGTACAGGATGGCCATCAGAATAGGGGTATGGTAAACTTTGTCAATCCAGGCACTCATGGCCTAGAAACATCAGTTTTCACCCAAATTGAGCATCTTTTAACTTTTATGATATAACTAAAATAAACACCACATTACATCTACTTTATTAAAATGAATTTTGATATTCACATGTATAGGAAAACATGATATAACACAGTTACAGTTAAATTTATTGCTAGTAGCAATCCTGAATTTGCTAGTGTCTACAAAAGTTCATTTCGAGGCCTGCCAGTTCATCAAATAGTCTAAACCTCTCTATAAAACCACTTATCCTCATTACAATTTGAAATACCCTTAACCAGTTTACTGGTTTTTCTGTATCATATAAATTACTGAAAATGATAAGTAACAAAGGGCTCAGCACAGAACCACATGTAACATTAATCCATTGTGATTTCACACCATTGATAACAACAAGCCTCTATCACTCAACCAACTCTTTAATTCATTTAATTAGCTTGTCCCCTTGCTAAGAAATTTCAAATGTGGCACCTTATTAAAGCCATTTCAAAGTTCAACTATGCCAAATTCATTGCATTAGTCATAACTATACTCGATATAAAAATTTCAAAAAAACCTCGCAAATTCATAATACATGACATTATCTTTTTAAATCCAAGCTAATTCTCTACAATAGCACAAAACTTGTCCAAATGCTCTAGTATTAGTAGAAATTTGCCAACAACAGAAGTTTGAGGGCATTCACTACCTTCGATTTTAAAAACTGATGAAATTGGCTAATCTTCCAGCACCTTAGTACTTTTAATGGATTAATTACAAATTAAAACTAAAGGTTCATATATCTGCTCTTTTGTTCCTTCATTGCTCTAGATTGAATATTATGTGGCTAAGGTGTCTTCCTTCAATTTTCCAATTGTGAATTTTATCAGCACTGGCTTAATTTCTAACTTCAGTTTATAATCTTATAGAGGGAGATTCACTTGTTGAATTCACTTTACATCCTCTTTAGTAAAAACTGATGAGAAAAAAGCACTTACGTGAAGTTGCTCAGCAAACTTGTAATCATGAATCAAAATCCTTCCATCTTCATTTTTCAAGAGCCCAAAACTTACTTAATAGCCTGTTTCCTTTTAATATACTTTAAAAAACTTACTGATGATGATAATGTTTTATGTTAACTGTCGCTTAAATGCTCCTTCTTGTTTCCTAATATTCCTTTTAACCCATTACCAATACTTTTACAGATTTCTAAATCATTATTCTAGCAGTCTGTTTCAGTTCACCAAGTATTAGTACTTTTTCCTTAATTTTCAATTTAATTTCTTTGGTAAATCACAATCAAAATGAGACCTCACCAGATCATACATAAGATTACAATAATCTTTTTTTAAATTTCAAATTCTTATGAACAGAATCCAGAACACTGCTGTTTTCACCACAAATAAACACTCAACAGAGAGCTTTATATGTATTATCAAGAATCAAATTTAAATCATTCTAATTTTATACAACACCTTTGCTCTTCTGAACAAGCAAATCTTTTTTTTTTTAATTTCAGGATTTCAAGTTCATATCTATACACTTCCAATACAAAATATTTTTCCATATTCTGGTCTTGTCACTAAGGCTGTAAAAATACCTTTGTAAAATTATTTTTTTCCAACACCTTGATATTGGCAACAACCTTATAAATATTATCTATAAAACTATCAAGATAAGTGAGTCAAAGAATATATAACACAAAACATATCCCTAAGGGGCTTCAGTAGCCGCATTCTTCTGGTCAAAAATGCATATTTACCACTACTTTTAACTTTCCCTCTTCTTAACACTTTTTCTATCAATTCAATAAACAACCAACTCCTGTGTGTTACCTCATTAAACACTTTCTGAACATCATGACATACATCACCAAAAGACTGATTCCAATTATTTAGTACATCAAGAAAATTCTTTGATAAAACTATGCTGAGAATTGTTAGTAAAATTCCAAGTTTCTAAATGCTTGTCTATTTGACTTCTGACAATAGAATCAATATTCCCAAACCTTGTTAACAACAAAATTCAAACTCCTAGGCCTATAATTTCTATGATCTCCATTGATCAATGATCTGAATAGTCTGCTGTAAATATACAGCATGTTTTACAAAAACAAAATTTACTATAATTAAATCTGGTCATTCTAAGTTTTAAAAAAGAAAAATGTGCAAGGAAAGATTTTTTACACATTGATTTTGTGATAGTTATACAAATTAATTTAGGTACACTGATAGAGGATCATTTACTTTTACTTAAAAGCTCACTTCTTTCTTTTATCTAAGAAAAGTGACTAGGACATTTAAACTACAGTATAATCTTTCTCATGTTCCTTGCTAAATAAAATAATACAGATAACAAAAAATCTCATATCACACACACACACAGATAGAGATAGATTAATCATCAATTTGAAGTTTCTAACAACAAACTTAACTCACTAACTAATATTTTGAGACTGGATAAGTTATAAATGTAATGCATCTTAACAAACATTAAGTAAATTTCATATATGACAATGTGTCACACCTCTTTAGGTTATAGATTAATGATACAGAAAAAGTGTTTTCTGGTGTTTATATAAACTGTCTGATTTGAATATTGTGATAAAAAATTTTAGCATCTAGTATTTAAATGTACTTTAAATACTCACATCCAGTGATTTTTATGGAAGACACATTTTAAGAACAGTTTTTGGACTAATGCACCACCTTTTACTGGAGCTGAGGATTACTGAATGATATGAAGTAATATTTTCTGATAAACAATGTGAAAGGCAAACTAAGTGGATTATACTTATATATATTCTTAGTGCAAAAATGATATGGTTATGAATGTTGTATTTAATAAGAATGATGAATATATCTTTAATTACATCTTTACAGACATTATATACGGGGCTAAGAATTTATTTTGTGGGTTTTAAATTCTTATACTAAGTTATAGGAAGTATGTTATTGATGCCTAAAATTTTCTAATTTAATATTTCCTAAGCAAAAAAAAAATCTATAAGTGATTCTCAGAGAAAGAAAAACATGGCATGTAATAATAACAAATTCCAAGTTTACATGATCTGTGATTCACTCAAAAAGTTAATTGATGTAAAATACAGCCTAGAAAACTTTAATCTGAAGTTCAAATTATACTGAGACTCAGAGTTGAATTTTATGAAGATTTTGTATAAAAATATGAATTTTCATACAAATGCGTTTTCTTTGTTTGATTTCACAACTACAAAGATGAACTAGTTGTTTTCGACAGTTTGCAATTATATTTTTGACATGAACTTGCCCATTAAAGATCATTAATCAGCGCTACTATTATATACTTTGTGGATTTTTAATTTTATTTTTAAACTGTAAATTTTACACAAAAAGTACATCCCACTGATTAAAATTCTAACATGTTTTATTACTAACGTTTTAACTACAACGAAAACAAACACAACCGCATTTGAATTGTATCATAACGTTAATATAATTTTAAAATTATATATTAATCTTACTTATTATTTTTTTACAATTCCGGAAAGCCTTTTGAGCTTCAAAATGTGTCCAAGTTCAAAATCATCAATTTATCAAATTCATAAACACGTTTTTTTTGTTGTTTTTTTTGTCTAGCCTAGGTTGTATTAATGTGTTCGCCATAATTAAAATAATATACATATATAAAACTTGTATATAGACACTAGGGTCTATTTGAATGTTTCATGATGAAATATGGGCTAACCGGCATGAATCATTGAATGCTCGCTTCTGTTTTTGGGTAGTGTACTACTAACACAGTACCAGTAGTAGTACTCAGTGGTACAAACGGTACAACAAGTATTGTTTCGTAATGTATTACTAATACGATCTATTCCTCTCTCTCTCTCTTTTTAATTTTAACTTTTATTGTTGCAAAATCCCAACTCATGCTATGGTGCACATACATGTCCCATCACTTTTTTTCCTTACCAAATATTATGATCAGTGTTGCTGTCCAACTTCTCTTCCAACAATTCTGGGTCCGAATCTTTGTACTCCTTAACAGGACCCATTACTAACTTTGGAATAGTGTTGTATCTAGTATTTTTATACGGACATTTATGGCAATACTACATCTATAATTCAGCAGGTAGAGCATGTGGTCGGATATACGGTGAATACGTCATATCGGGTGATTTACTTTTCTAATAGGGATCATCCTACAATTTTGGTATGAATATAATATAGGATTATATTATATGGAATACATATTACAAATAATATTTCCAAATTTAAATGTTTCTGTTCATGTCTAACATGACTTAAAAAATGAAAGAGAAACTCATAATATGGAATATATTTTTATTAATTTAATAGTGGATGTTTCTAACTGTACAAAACATATATTTCATCATTATTTTATTACTCGATCTTAACAATATGTATTTATTTGTTTGTAGTTAAGCACAAAGATACACAATGAGCTATCTATGCTTTGTCCACCACGGGTATCAAAATCCGGTTTCTAGCGTTGTAAGTCCGCAGACATACAGCTGTGCACTGGGGGCACAAGATGGAAGCAAACGTAATATAAAATATTTGCAGTGCATTATGATAACTGTAATAAATGTATAATGTTTTAATCTGTACGTATCACTTCTCACCTTTAAAAGCCAGTAAGAATGTTAAAATTTGCTAAAAGTGAAAGAAAAGAAATGTTTGTTTGCTCCTAAGCGCAAAGCTATACAATGGGCTATCTTTGCTGTGACCACTGCAGGTAGTGGAACCCGATTTTTACTTTTATGAACCATCAGACTTACCGCAGGGCTACCATGAGGGCCAAAAAATTAATATAATAGTGATTCGGGACTTTCAAGTCACCAGCACAACAGAATTACTGTTATAAGCTACATTTATAATGTGGTAATTTGTTCAATTTAGATGTTAACTAGAAGGCAAATGACATTGAGATTAAGAAAGTTCTCGAAATGTCTGTTATCACTACTGTTGTACCACCTGTTACAGAGGACTTTCTTGGACCGCCTCAGTCATGACATTACAAAATTCAATACTGGCTAATCGAAAAACGAACAGACATTGATGAGAAAGTACCATGAGAGTGACATCAAGTTCACTTTGAAATCATTTTAAGAGAGATGAGGGAAGTAGAGAACAAAAAGTGATTTATCCTGCTGCCCAGTTATAATATTGTTACGTCTCTGGTCGTTTGTTAATTTCCAGTATAATTTCTTTCGGGTGAACTTTAGCGATACAAGTCCTTTCTTAAATAAAACTAATTTATTCTTTCTCAATACAACTTTTCAATACACTTACTTTCCACAGTCACTTTAACTTAAACACACGCTATAATTCCCAACGATTCACGCACTTTTCTTACGGCCACTACCGCGCTTGACTCAATTGTCCGTCTCTATCTCTGCCTGTCTGCAATTCAATTCCGATTAATTGTCTCGCTTTATCTGGCGCGCTTATATACATGAATAGAGATCGCGTAGAAAAGACTAGAGTTGCCAGGAAGAGACATGATCCTTCTAAAAACTCCTGCACGCATGCTTCCAGCGTCGCGTGACTTCCGCTGTCGTAACAATATTGTTACGTATCTGCTTGTTTGTTTGTTATCAGTAGAAATTCTTCCCGAGCATCTTCAGCGATACAAGTCCTTTTTTGATTAAACCAGTTTATTCTTCCTTGATACAAACTGTTAGTACACAGTAGTTCCACAATCAGTACGTTTCTCGTTACTTTAAACTTAACAACTTTTATAATACACCCTATAAATCACAGCGATTCATAATCTAGATAACTTCGCTCTCGACGAGTGCAAAACACACACTTTACGAAACTAACAGAATCATAAATTACACGGACCTCAAAGTAACTGCTGCTCTCTCTTCATTCATGTATATCGCGCCGCGCTGGCTTTCCTCTGCCAGGTTTATATACTAAAAAAGAGGGCATCTCTAAAACACTCAGCTATCCCCGATTATTCGAGAAACTCATCACACGCGCCACCAGGGTCACGTGACTTCCTCTGTCGTAACACTATAAACATTTATGCTTTATTTCTTTATATATTTCATGAAGATTGAAGTATTACGAAAGAACACAGTTTTGTGAATACATTTGTAACATTTTTCAGTGTAAGGAATGAAAGTGCAAACTGTGCCTCTAACATTAGAGATGACAATTAACACCTTCACGTGAGGTATAGCTATTCTCTTCTTTGCTAAACTTGTAGCTGGATTCTGGAAAATTAACAAAGGAAACAAAATGTAGGTGTTACTGAATATCCAAGGTCAGAGGAACCTAGCCAGAACCTGAGCAGCATCCAACCTAATTCAATCACAATATATTTTTTTTACTTGTAACTATGTGCTTTGCTCTTTCCCATTAATATGCTCGTTTCTATACAAACAAAACCCTAGTGAATTGAATGAACCATGGTTACAGGATAGCTATAAACTATTGTAATGTCTATGATGATCTCGGAGAACATAACCGAGGTTTAAGTGAAGCTCGACACCCAAAGATACCTGTATTAATAGAATTATTCACGGGTTGTAGGCAAGGTGTTCTACAAATAGACTAAGCATGAGCTCACGTAAACTCATAAAGAGAGTGCTTGATCACAGATTTATTTTGGTATTTTTTCACTTCAGTCTTGAGGAAGCTATTAATTTTAAGAAGAAATATTTTTGTAACTAAGATGGTACGACTTTAATCCACATTCTTGATTGAGTTTTTCTGACCAATCAGAATTCTTTTCCCAGCATTTTCAGTCTTGACTTTTTCTTTCTTAATAAACCAAACTCAACTCATCTGGCTATTTGAATTTTTTCCAACCTGCCAGTTGGAGCTACTTGTGCTTTGGATGGAAATTCGGCGTCACATAAATGATAATGATGATCAATATTTCCCAATAGAACTTGAAATACATTATATCGAAAGTGTTTTATATATTTATTAACTTTCCCTTACTGCCCTAAACAAATCATTAGTAGAAAGATATTCAAATTTTAAAATACATGCTCCTATATATACTCAAACACTTTATGAAAAGGTGCAACTATATGGTTATGAAGTAAATACACAAATGAAATAAATATAGTTTGTTTGTTTAGAATTTCGCGCAAAGCTACATGAGGGCTATCTGCGCTACCCGTCCTTAATTTAGCAGTGTAAGACTAGAGGGAAGGCAGCTAGTCATCACCACCCACCGCCAACTCTTGGGCTACTCTTTTACCAACGAATAGTGGGATTGGCCGTCACATTATAACGCCCCCACGGCTGAAAGGGCGAACATGTTTGGTGTAACAAGGATTCGAACCCGCGACCCTCAGATTGCGAGTCGAGTGCCTTAACCACCTGGCCATGCCGGGCCAAAATAAATATACACACAGAACATTTATAAGGGGGAAAAAAAGAGAATATCTCAGCTATGGTAGCCTCAACAGCAGGTTCTCTAACACAGTAGGGCCAGGCTTTCTTGATTAACTTGATGTCACCAGTGTTCTGGGGCAATTTTCTCCGAATACGTACCTTACACACACATATTGTTACGTCTCTGGTCGTTTGTTAATTTTCTGTAGAAATTCTTTCCGAGAAACTTCAGCGATACAAGTCCTTTCTTAAATAAAACTAGTTCATTCTTTCTCAACTCAACTTTGCAATACACTTAATTTCCACAGTTACTTTAACTTAAACACGCGCTATAATTCACAACGATTCACGCACATTACTTACGGTCACTACCGTGCTTGAATCAATTGTCCAT
>NW_013677264.1:0-545 GCF_000517525.1 Limulus polyphemus | reverse complement strand
CGTCCCTAACAATAACCACTTACATTAAACCAATAGATAATTAACAATAACTTAATTAAATATACAGAATTTACAAACACTACAAACACAAAATTAAAATTCAACAAAATCTCTTAACATTTCTTCTTCCATACTGGTCTCGATCTCAATGGCATCTGCTTCACATGAGGTTCATCTGCTCCATCGGGAATTGTCCTATCATCGGTAACAGTCACATCAGTGGTAGAAACTTCATCAAGGGCTTCACTGTTTCCCTTTTCAAAACCAAGTAGAGTTTCTTCTTCGACAGTGATTTTTTCAGGTGACACGTCTTCAGCAGCGTCATTTGTTCGATTGTTCACTTCGTTACAACTGAAATGTCCAAGACCATGACAATGCCAAAGCCTGTTGGCATGCGCCACCTTTGGCTTACCTCGCCGACCACATTTTATTCGGAAAGTCACGTCTGAGAGATGATCCACTATGTCATATGGGCCTTCCTATGGAGAAGACAACTTAGAAGACTTCTCTTTGGTCTTCCTGGGATTATACAACCACACCTTGTC
>NW_013677263.1:11332-13029 GCF_000517525.1 Limulus polyphemus | reverse complement strand
CTAGACAATTAGATACTTAGTTTGGCATATCATTTGGTCATGAAACAATTTGTGTTTGACCTGACAAGAAAGTTCATATCTAAACAATTAGATACTTAGTTTGGCATATCATTTGGTCATGAAACAATTTGTGTTTGACCTGACAAGAAAGTGCATATCTAAACAATTAGATACTTAGTTTGGCATATCATTTGGTCATGAAACAATTTGTGTTTGACCTGACAAGAAAGTGCATATCTAAACAATTAGATACTTAGTTTGGCATATCATTTGGTCATGAAAAATTTTGGAAATGTATATACAATTCTCTCTGTTCCTGAGATTAACGCCCATTGATGAGGATGCAATAAGAGCAACTCTTGACGATTCCTGCCAGAATTCCTATTAAATCATGTAAGAGCAGGGGATTTGAAAATCATTGGTTCAAATTTTACATTTTGATGGAAAATGTAGTATTTAGCATGTGATGAAAAATTATTTGCAACAATCACCATCTTAACCCTATGCAAATAACTCCTTTATATTATTGATGGTTGAAGGTGGGTGTTTGTAGTTTTTAAATACAATGTTATGTGCAAATAACTCCTTTATATTATTGACGGTTGAAGGTGGGTGTTTGTAGTTTTTAAATACAATGTTATGTGCAAATAACTCCTTTATATTATTGACGGTTGAAGGTGGGTGTTTGTAGTTTTTAAATACAATGTTATGTGCAAATAAATCCTTTATATTATTGACGGTTGAATGTGGGTGTTTGTAGTTTTTAAATACAATGTTATGTGCAAATAACTCCTTTATATTGTTGATGGTGTAGTTTTTAAAAACAGTGTTATCCTTATTGGTCGGCAACTTTACGATAGAAATTCTAAGATAAATTCATCGAAATATTCTGCAAAATATAGGGATATTTCTTGATTTTTTTGTTTCTGCTGAAAGCATGGGAACCCTGCATTTAATTATTTCTCAAGTTTCATTTTTTTTTACCACTGAATTTTTTTGGTAAACAGAAATTTACTCCATAGTTATTCAAGAAGTACGTAATCTTTTCTTCAAGTGTTACAGAGAGTGAAATATACGGATGATATTTTTGAAGACTGTGTGTGCATTAATATAAAAAATAATTTCAGAATTGCATGGTTATTTGATTATCTTTATTTTTTTTCTTAAGGGAGGGGTTTGGGTGGCCACTGATGGCATTGTGAATCCTTTAGCAGTATGTACCACGTTAGCTCGCCTGGCACAAAGTCAAGGTCAGCTATTGTTAATTAATATTTTTAGTAAGATTCTAATATTTTGTTAATTTTATTGTGTTTTTGTAGAACCTAAAGAGTAATTTTTCCTTATAATATTCACCACAATGATTTTTTTTTTTCACCAGAGATATTATTATTAGTTGAAGCATAATTAATTAAGTGTTTCAGTAAAAATATGAGACAACAATTTTTCAGTAAATATATGAAACTAGACAACAGTGTTTCAGTAAAAATATGAAACAACAATGTTTCAGTAAATATACGAAACTAGACAACAGTGTTTCAGTAAAATATGAAACAACAATGTTTCAGTAAATATATGAAACTAGACAACAGTGCTTTCAGTAAAAATATGAAACTAGACAACAGTGTTTCAGTAAAAACATGAAACAACAATGTTTCAGTAAATATATGAAACAACAATGTTTCGATAAATATATGAAA
>NW_013677263.1:0-10881 GCF_000517525.1 Limulus polyphemus | reverse complement strand
CGTTTCAGTAAATATATGAAACTACACAACAGTGTTTCAGTAAAAACATGAAACAACAATGTTTCAGTAAAAATATGAAACAACGTTTCAGTAAATATATGAAACTACACAACAGTGTTTCAGTAAAAATATGAAACAACAATGTTTCAATAAATATATGAAACTACACAACAGTGTTTCAGTAAAAATATGAAACAACAATGTTTCAGTAAATATATGAAACTAGACAACAGTGTTTCAGTAAAATATGAAACAACGTTTCAATAAATATATGAAACTACACAACAGTGTTTCAGTAAAAATATGAAACAACAATGTTTCAGTAAATATATGAAACTAGAAAACAGTGTTTCAGTAAAAATATGAAACTAGACAACAGTGTTTCTGTAAAATATGAAACAACAATGTTTCAGTAAATATATGAAACTACACAACAGTGTTTCAGTAAAAATATGAAACAACAATGTTTCAGTAAATATATGAAACTACACAACAGTGTTTCAGTAAAAATATGAAACAACAATGTTTCAGTAAATATATGAAACTACACAACAGTGTTTCAGTAAAAATATGAAACAACAATGTTTCAGTAAATATATGAAACTACACAACAGTGTTTCAGCAAAATGTGAAACAACAATGTTTCAGTAAATATATAAAACTACACAACAGTGTTTCAGTAAAAATATGAAACAACAATGTTTCAGTAACTATATGGAACTATAAAACAATGGTTCAGTATCTTTGTCAATTTTTTTCAGGCCCATGGTTGTGTCAGAATTTTTCTTGATGGTCCAGATAGTTCTTTTGTTTGATAACTTCAATAATATATCATGGAGACATAATTCTTGACCAGTAGTTAACATATTGTTAGCTTTTATTCTTAATTATGTACTATAAACTATTCTTTAACTTGTCTCATTCTTATTACTGTAATATACATATAAAAGCACAAGTACCTTTCCATTAACTGAAACAAAATAAAGTTAAATAACAGCTGATTTTAAGCTAAATCTTAAAAACTTGACAAAATGTGGTTAGTCTTAAAGTGATACCTGGGCAAATAGATTATTTTTCAAATGTAAATCCTGCCTGATAAAGATTTTAACATAGTTTACTAAGGGTTCAAAACATAAATCTAGTGTTTGCACTATGCCTGTTCTACTTGAAATGTTACATTGTGATTACTTAATAAATCCTGTTTGTACTCAGTGAGGCCTGGCATGGCCCGGTGGTTAGGATGCTCGACTCGCAAGCTGCGGGTTGTGAATTTGACACCTCTCCCTAACGTGCTCACCCTTTCTGCTGTGGGGGTGTTATATGTGATGGTTAAACCCAATTTTTGTTGTTAAAGTGTAGCCCAATAGTTGGCAGTGGGTGATGTTGGCTAGCTGTCTTCCCTCTAGTCTATCACTTCTAAATTAGGGATGGCTAGTGCAGATAGCCCTGAAGTAGGTCTGGGCAAAAATTCAACAGAACAAACAAATTTTTCTTCTTGAAATAAACAATCGTTTTCAAAAAATTAAAACGTGACAAGAAGGCTTGTTAAGTGTACATGTGTCTGAACTATTGTATGATTTATACTCCATAAAAACATATTAAATACTTATTGTAAATCATAGTCTTAATAGAATAACTTGGAATAATTCGACTTTTTTTTAATTCTTTAATTAAAAAAACGTTTTCTAATAGGTCTTTGACCTAATTAGCATTTTTTACCGTTAGATAGAACCAATTTCGTCCATTCACGTAACATGTAATCTTCTATCATTCTTGTTGAAATTTTAGGAAAAAATGGTAATTATTTTAAGATAATTAATTAATAAATGATAATTTTTAAGAAAGCGTTTAAACTGTGCAGGTGCCCAGTATATTGAAAACTGTCAAGTTCATAAAATTCTGACAGAAAATGGAAGAGTTGTTGGAGCTAAGACCAGTAATGGACCGATCAAGTGCGAGATTTTTGTTTTGGCAGCAGGCATGGTAAGAGTAATAGGTATTTACTTTTATTTTGTGATAAAGAACTTGTAAAATAATCTTTATTGTATCTTGAAAATTCATATCTAAGTTTGTAAACCATTATTTATTAAAGGAAAAATGTTTAGTCCTAATATTTCTGTTGATCAACTATATTTTAAAATGATATCTGTAGGTATATGTTTAATGTTGTAAAAGCATGAATGTGTTATGTGTATTTGTTGACTACTGTCAGTCACGGTATTGTAATAACCATTGTTGTGAATCTAACAGTGAGGGTTCCCAACTGATTAAATAATGCATTCTAATCTTTATACATAAAAACAGTACATTTAAATAACTGCACTCATTGCCAGGTTTATTTTTATTATATCCAAGTAGCTAGTTCGCTCCGAGCAGAAGTCAATATTAAGTAATTGCTAAATAAGGTCGTGCGACTTAATTAATTGCTGTAGCATCATCAAGGTGAAAATCATACATCAAAATCAACATCCACATTTATGTAATACAACAGTGACACATAGTTTAAAATCGTTAGTTTTTAGAGTTTTCAAAGAATCGTAATTAACATAATAGTCATCTGTAGAAACTGGTATCTGTGATTCATTTTTGTGGAGAGGTAATTATATTTATTCATGCAACCTGAAACTCATCAGAGATATTTTCCTTCGGTATTCACAACAAGCCAAATTACTTTCAATGAGTGAAAGATTTTAACTCCTTAAAAAATGGGTTTAATGTTATTTAGTTGAGAAACATATTCGTGTTTTATTTTCCATTAGCAAAACATGTTTTTATCTCTGAAACTTGGAAGTTTTTGATCATCGTTAAGCACATTTTTGTGGCTCACAACATTTTTTGTTAAAAACGTTTTGAACTATAATTGGTAAGTTCGTTGGTTTAATGGAAGTTAGGGTTCTTGAAGGAAAACGTTGAAAGTAAATCTAGATCAACTCGATGAAATATTTGAGAGTTATAGAATAATTATATTAAAGTATATGTGTTATATGTTGAGAAAAACTGTAGAAAATAACATTTAACCTTAGAAAAAGTCTAGGTGATAGATTATCAGTGTTGAGTTAGGCTTAGCATTTGTGATTTTATTAGTAATATTTTAGAGTAACCAGTCAATATATATATATATATGTTTGTGGCTAGATACAGACATACATACATACACATCATATACTAAGGCTATATTATCTGCATTTGGCGAGAAAAAATTTAATTTAAAAACAAAAGAACAGTTTTGAGTATTGCATGATTGGTAGTATTCATTTTGCCAGCTGTTATAGGATATATAACATCTAAGTATATAGCCCAGCATGACCTCATTAGTGTAATAGAATTAACCAAAGTTAAGCCTATTTTATAAGAGCAGTTTTCTAGGTCCCATGGTGCCTTCAATTGTTCATTGTGCTCAGTCTTGTAACACTAATTATGCACTACAGCTCAACATTGCAATTTCTGTTTTAGTGGTCTTCCACAAAGGTTTAATCCTGATAAGACTTTCTGTATTTGAATTTAAACGGACCAAAGGCACAAAAGTCCATTGCAGTATCTGGATGAATAGGACTACTTTGAATCCAGTTTCTCATGAAAATAGTTGATTTTGAGGTGTGACTGGAAGTTTGTATATTTTGGTTTTTGAATCTTCATCATCATTAAATTTTTATCCCCCAGGAGATGTGGCCAGCTTCATCATAACGAGTTTTTGAGTCAAGGGATTATCTTTCAGTTTCCATTTTTAGGTAACTCAAGTGTTCGCACATTTAATGGAAGCTTGGTATCAGATCAGTGCTCACACATTAAATGGAAGCTTGGTATCAGATCTGTGCTCACACATTAAATGGAAGCTTGGTATCAGATCTGTGCTCACACATTAAGTAGAAGCTTGGTATCAGATTGGTGCTCACACATTAAATGGAAGCTTGGTATCAGATCAGTGCTCACACATTAAATGGAAGCCTGGTATCAGATTGGTGCTCACACATTAAATGGAAACTTGGTATCAGATCAGTGCTCACACATTAAATGGAAACTTGGTATCAGATCAGTGCTCACACATTAAATGGAAGCTTGGTATCAGATCAGTGCTCACACATTAAATGTATGCACAGTATCAGATCTGTGCTCACACATTAAATGTAAGCCTGGTATCTGATTGGTACTCATGCTTTAAGTAGAAGCACAGTATCAGATCGGTGCTCACACATTAAATGTAAGCCTGGTATCTGATTGGTACTCATGCTTTAAGTAGAAGCACAGTATCAGATCTGTGCTCACACATTAAGTGGAAGTATGGTATTAGATCAGTTTCCTTTCCTAAATGACTTTCTTTGCAGAATGTTTATTTCTTTGGCTCTCCATTGCTTAACAGTCTCTTTATATGAATATCTCTTTCTCAAAAGTATTTTTATAATACTTTGATTTAAGTCTGTTTTTGGAGACATTACGGTGTCGTAGCTTAAACCTGCATCAATTTGTCACTTCATTAGCATATGCGGGTTACTTTTATATATAAAATTAACTCTTTTACTGTCTTGCATTACAATTATTTCTGAACTCAGATTGTTATACGTTTTAGTTTTCTGGTAATCCTGTTTGTGACGTTAAGCATTCCTAGTGAGTTTGTTATACAAGATTGTCTTCATTAATTGACAAGTTTTTGAGTTATTTTACTTGTGGTCTTTGTCTTCGGCATACTTTTAATAAGGAATTACTGAATAATTAATCAATATTTATTTAACACTGCTAATGTACAACTTTTTAGGTGTATTTATCTGGTAATTAATAGCGTGCATACTTAAGATTATGTTTCTGATTTTCAGTGGTCGAGAGAACTTGCTAACACTTGTGTTCCAAGGTTCAGATTACCAATTCATCCTGCTGAACACCAGTATGCTGTTACAGAAGTAAAACCTGCTCTGACAGAGTCACTACCTAGTAAGTGTTGAATAAATGCTTGTATACTCTTAACTACACCACTGATGTGTAATTCAACAATGTGCTAATGCTTTAAGGTGTACTGTTAACTAAACCACTGATGTGTAAGTCAACAATGTGCTAATGCTTGAAGGTGTACTGTTAACTACACCACTGATGTGTAATTACACAATGTGCTAATGCTTGGAGGTGTACTGTTAACTACACCACTGATGTGTAAGTCAACAATGTGCTAATGCTTGAAGGTGTACTGTTAACTACACCACTGATGTGTTAGCCAACAATGTGCTCTTGCTTGAAGGTGTACTGTTAACTACACCACTGATGTGTAAGCCAACTTTGTAATTGTTCTGATGTTGTTGTTTTTTATATGGCATATTTTAACTGTTATGTTTTTTTATACAATCAGTTGTTCGTGATTATGATGGACAAATATACTGTAGAGAACACCAAGGGGGCCTCCTTTTTGGTGGGTTTGAGAAAGAAGGCAAACCTCTCTTTCATAAAGGTGTCCCTCCGAAGTTCGAGTTTCAGAAACTTCCTGCAGATGTGGTTCATTTTCGTAAGAACATTTTTTCTTTCTTTCTAAATCATACTTTTGTATATCTCTGTTAACTCTCTCAACATGAGCTCAGTCAATTTGACCGACCACGTGACATCTTTGTAATTGACTAAAGTCTTTTTAGATTTAATACTTCTAACTTTCAATACAGTGTGTATATCTTCACAAAATTTGGCAGTCTTTCAGTTAATATTAGAAGTCTTTCACATACAAAAAATCGTATTTTTTAGTGAAGTATTTTTAATAAACTAAAATAAAGATTTGTCCATGAATATCTTGAGTATTTGTTTTGAATAGTTCGTATGCAAAGTAATTTTCATTTTAAAATTAAAAATAGTTTTCCTCATCTCAAAATTCCTTTGTGTAATCCCTAAATCCTTCTAAATTCATTTCAAACGTTTTTTTTTTCAGTACAACTTTATAGCTTATCTGTTATTTTCTCTACCCTATCTCAAAACAAAAGCTGTCAATTCGACCAACCTCATAACCACACAAAAAAAAAATCGAAATAAATCTAAATTACCCTTTTTTTCTTTCTAGAATGATTTCAAATTGTAACATGAAACTACATTTATTTATCCTAAATAGCTTAAATATTGTAACAGTATACACCTGTTTCTACTTAAATTTTATTGTTCTATTGCCTTTGAACTGTATATAACTAATAATCCTGCCACACAAGTTTAAATCACTTGGTGACTGTATAGCTCATGTTATCCTATTGAATTACTTAAAGCATGGGCTGCTTGCGGGCATACCTTATTTAAAAAAATGTATGATAATTTTTTCTTTATTTTATTTATTCTATCCTAACAAGTTTTTAATTTTATATTTAAGTTACTTTTATTATAATAAATAAATAATACACATTGAAAACAAGAAATATAATACCACATGGATCATCATCATTTTTTTTTTTTGCTGTTAACTGTCAAGGAAACTTAACCCTATTATTTTATACTAATGGCATTATAACACTAAATTATTTTGTATTTAACCCTATCTAGATGGGTTTTATTATGGTAGAGGGTCAGAGGGCATGTCATCGTGTTTGTAGACTTACATTCAGAATTTTATTGAACTACTATTTATGAATATATGTCAATAAGTTTGGCATCAAATTGTAGATTAAAATTAAAATTTTAGTATTATACATTAGTTAATTTCTTAACCTAAAAGTTAGTATTAAAACAAAACTGCTAAATATAGATTTTTGTCCGTCACATTGTATGTTTGGTCAGCTTACATTTTATGATGTCTGCAATACAATGTTTGTAGTTTCATACGAATTAGAAACTCAACTAATGTTTGGTCAGCTTACATTTTATGATGCCTGCAATACAATGTTTGTAGTTTCTTACGAATTAGAAACTCAACTAATGTTTGGTCAGCTTACATTTTATGATGCCTGCAATACAATGTTTGTAGTTTCTTACGAATCAGAAACTCAACTTATCCATATTGACAAGCTAGAATGTAAAATAAGAACCTCCTATCTTTTCTATTCACTGTGATATTTCCTTTTTTGGAAATACTTGTTTATGTACACCCATTGTGCTCCATTTTCACGTTTATGATCAATCGAAAGCTCAGGTTTTTCCCCCACTTATTCTTTTCAGCCTTTGTAAGATTTTAAGTGCTAAATAACTGTTTTTTTCTCTCATAGCTCGAAGAGTAAAGGTAAGACAAAATGGTCATCACATATGGTATTTTTTACAAATACAACTTAGTTAATAAGCCTGATAAATTATGATGAAATTCTGTGGTATTCATATAGTAATTTATAATTTTTTGTCGTTTCAAAATGCATGTATAAAACTTAAAAAGATTATTTTGTTTTACATCTTCCATGTGCGAAAGTTATCAAGGCTTAGCAGTTTATTGCGAGTGCAAACTTTGTAACAATAATAGTCATAAGTAGTAGAGATCATTGTTTTCTACATTTCTTTATTTACTGTTCTATATTTTAAGAACAATAACTGAAATTTAAGAATTTTTTGTAATTTATTATAACCAAAATGTGATTGTATTCTACAAACTACTGGTGCACCAGTTTTACAAAGCTAAAACAGTTTCACTTTGTAAAGGGCAGTTTTATAATATTGGATACAGTAACATGAGCTGCATGTTTCGTGTGATTACAACTTCTATGCCACTGTTAGTCAGACATAAATTCATGAAATAGTAGTTCAATACAATTTTGATTGCGAGTCAACAAACGCGATGACGTAACCTTTCACCCGTGACCCGTCTGGAAAGGGATAATAGAAAGATGCTTGCCTGAAATAGTTACATATTATTGTTCTCAGATTAAATGAAATAATGATTTCTGATTTTGTCAATGAATTATAAAATTATTTTATGTTACTGTATCTTGGAACATTTACTTAATATCACACTTTTCAAAGTTAAAACAAAGGTTATATAGTGTGTCCCACACATGTGTCTTTGGCAGTAAGAGTTAATCTGATTATGAGTGAAAGATTTACTTTTGATAAAATGTGAGGACTTTGGTTGACAAATGGAGAATTGATGCTAGAATGGGAAGACTTTTGATTGGATGCTATTCACAATTTTGATAATTACAAATAAAAAATAAAAAAAGCTGTAACTACATTTAAAAAAGTAAGAAAAGAAAACAATGAAAAAAAAGACTTATTTTAAATGTCCTATCTTTTTTCTTTAATTTTTATTTTTATTATGTAAACATTTCAGAGCCCTTGTGTGACCAGGCTAAGTATCGATTACCAATTTTAGAAACAGCTCACATAAAAGAAATTGTCAATGGCCCTGAAACTTTCACACCAGATGGAAAGTTTATTCTCGGGGAAACGCCTGAAGTAAGTAGGTATTCACAGGTTAAAACAAAGTTACTATTTTAACATGTAAGAAATTGTTAATATTTCGAACGAAAAATTGTTTTTAAATCTAAACTTCATATCATTGGCAGTGGAATGATAATACTTTGTTTTTACTTCAGGATAAAATTTTGTAGGTATTTATATCCCTTTCTGACTTATTTTTAAACCATTCATTACTAGTAAAGTCCTTGTGTCGTATTCATTTGATAATTCTACGAAGTTCTGGATTCCAAAGCTGGGAAGCCAGATTTGAACCTGTGTGATACCACTAATATATTCACTGCACTTTTAAGCTGTGGATGCATTATAAAAGTGGCAGTCAATCCCTTAGAGGGTGCTCTTGACTGATTGCCTATCTTTTGGTCAGCAGTTCAAAATTAGGGACAATGGCAGATAGCCTTATTAGCTTTGCCATAAATATGAATGCCTGTTACAATGCTCGGTATAAAAACTGACCAAAACAAGTTGTGTGAAATTGCCCATTTTCAGTCTAAGATGCATAGAGGACTCCAGGAGTATTAGTGAGATTAACTGCAGTTTTGATGGTATTTTTTAACACATTTTTGCCAAAGTCTTTTCTTTTAGGAAACTTATAACCAGTATATTCATTGAACCACAAGCAATATAGTACATCACGTTTAGAAAAGTGTGTTTAAACAGCACAGGGAGTCCAACCAGTAATACTTACAGTATTATTGCTTTACTAGCATTTTTAAATTAAATTTGGTTAATAAATCAAAGGTACTACAGAGTGTTGGAAAAGTCTGGAACCATAGGTAACTTGCAGCTTTTCTTAATTTCAGATCATAGTGCTGTCAAAGCATAAAAAGGTAAAGTTAATCCTGCTGTTAACCCAAACTTGTTTCAAATTACAATAACAGCATGTAGAACACATTCTGTAAAATTCTTTAAAGTATTTATGTTTCCAGACTTTTTGGGCACCTTATATTTATAAATCTTACTTATGATAAGTAATATGATGTATAAATTTGATGTTCTAAAATTGTCATTCGTGCAAGCAAGATGATGTATCATTACAGAAGTTTCAAGTTCTTTCACATGTAGAGATATTTAAGCAAGGTGTTTTTCCCTGTTTGTAGGTTGAGGGTTTGTACGTGGTCGTAGGCATGAACGGAAACACAGTGCAGGCAGCAGGAGGAGTTGGCAGAGCACTGGCCGATTGGATAACCAATGCAGAACCAGAAGCCCAGCTTCTGCCCTTTGATGTTCGACGTTTTATAGATTTACATAACAACCAGAAGTTTTTGAGAGAGAGGATGAGAGAGGCAGTAGGTATGCAGTGTGAGAGTAATTTGAAAGTCTTTTCTGCCGATGGAGTCCAGGTTTTGGGGGTCGGAAATGGTTTTTGTCTAGGACTGAGCCATTGTTTTTAGCATTTAATATTTGCATAGAGAATTCATTTTTTATCACCTGTGACAATTCTATCCAAAAATGGTTTATGCACATTATAGTGTAGAGTCCTATTGGATTGAATTTAATAGCTTGTTGTTGTAAATCAACCATAGAAAAAAACAACAACATGAAAACATTTTATTTGGTTGAATGGGCACCAATTGCTTGTTGTAGAAACACAAGTACAGAGGACGTCGTTTCAAAACTCTTCCACCTTCAGGACAATCCATCAAAGGATAAGCACTTTATTTATTTCATAATGATAGAAATTTGGTTTTGATACTTGTAGTGGGCAAAGCACAAGATAGCCCATTGTGTAGCTTTGCACTTAACAACAAACAAACCAAATCATAGTGACGGACGGATCAAATGATTGACGATCGTTTCAACTGAGAAGAAAGAATATTTAATGTAAAGAGGAAGGGGGAACAGATTCAATATCTAGACAAAAAATTATGTTAGTTCAAGCTTTTTTCAATAAACGTACAAATTGTTTTCTCACTGTACATATTTAGTTACAGTGTGCGTGGTTGGTAAAAGAAGAAAGTTCTTTTAATTTATGGTGACTATTGTTTCTCTTCTTCACTTTAATTTTAGGAATTCATACAAAAAAAACCAAGTAAATTTTATAGATTGCATTTACATTTTGGAAAATATTCTATTGCAAATAAAATACTAAAAAAAAAACGACTTAAATGAGCATTTTCCCCAGACTGTAAATAAATTTTCACTCACTCTTAAGGACCAGTGTGAGGGGAGTTAACCCCCTTTTATAAGTTTCCACTCTAGTTTTCTTGTTTATCTTTAGTTTTTGCACAGTTGCTTCTCTGAAAAATTGAATTGTTTATATTTAGGTCAGCATTATGCTCTTGCTCATCCTTTACCAATAGAGTTCCATTCAGCTAGAAAGTTAAGATGTTCACCTCTCTACACTCTTCAGGAAGCAGCTGGAGCGGTATTTGGAGAAAGAATGGGGTTTGAGAGGGCTCTGTATTTTGCTCCCGAAAAACCAAGTAAGAAATTTGATAATGCCTTTGTTTTTTATTTTATAACAACTTCCAACAAGTAAAAGTTATTGTGGTAAAGGTCAAGAATGCTTGATTTGTTTGGTTGCTTTCGGTG
>NW_013677262.1:11190-12741 GCF_000517525.1 Limulus polyphemus | reverse complement strand
TATCGCTAAAGTTTCTTCGGAAAAAAAATTTACGGAAAATTAACTAACGACCAGAGACGTAACAATATATATGGATATATAGATACATAAATAGTACCGTAGATACAGTCTTTATGTTAAATTAGGTTAAAATTCCATTCCAGGTATTAAAAATGATTTATCTTTAAAAAATGATGCATACCCCTATATGTGAAAAACAATGAAACACAAATTTCTTTAAATTAAACAAATTTGTACGAAACGCTCGCGATACAAAGTGCATGCGACTGATATATTGATATTGTAGTGAGATGTATGAAAACTTTAGTCTCTTTATTTCTACGTTTTTAGTATACTTTTTACAGTTTCTATATTCAGATCGTTATCAGGAACTTTGATTAAGTCATATTTTCGACTATACTTGCTTGAAAAATTAAGTTTCTTTCAGAATTTTCGTGTGCAAAGCCACACAAACGGCTCTCTGCGCATAGCCATCCATAATTTTCAGCTAATACATTAAGCGCTCATTACCATTTCTTAGATCGCTATTGTGTGAACAAATAATAGAACTTGACCTTCAACTTTACATTGTACCCATAGCCCCAAAATACGAAGCACGTTTTTTGCGGCAAAAAAACGTGAACCACTAATCATCAGATACTCAGTCTGGGCACGCTAACCTCTAGGCCACTCTAGATAATTTACATATGGATATCGAATGATTTCTTATAACTTGGCTACAACAACTTTTAAAAACCGTCACTATTGCGTTGATATTCTTGCAGGATGAGAAAGTAGTTAATATAGTGACACGACGATATTATTTTTACAGATTTTTGGACATTTCCCGAAGAAAATCAAGAAAGAAGACTACTCAAAAAGTTTCATCACATGTTTTAGGAGAAAAGTAGTGGTAAGTTCAAATAAAAAACCCAACAAAACCGAAATTAGAGGTGGCATGAGCTTTATTACTAAATGAACAAGGTTTTTTTTACCTTTTTTTAAAAAAAAAATCTATGCCAATTTTATGTTCTGTGCCTTACTAGCTTCCCTCCAAGAACAATAAACCCAGAACTATTGCTTAATTTCTCATAAGCCTCCGACCGAGGCAATTTTCAAACGGAATCATTGCAGTTACTAGAATTGGAAATGACTGAAAAAATTCCATTCCTAATCTATCCTTCGGAACTCGACATAAATTTCTGATCTCTGATTTAAAGATGCTGCGTCATCTCAAACAAATACGTATTCTTATAAAAAAAAATTATAGATTTATATATATATATTAACTAGAGGCATGTTTAAAAGATAATGAAATATTTTTAAATCAATTTTATAACTTATTTCTTCCAATGATGTTTCCGTACCAACAATACGTTTCTATCAATCCAATCTATCTATATATATATGTAAGAATATTTTTAATATAATTTAGAATATTACCCTTGTATGATCAGAATTATGTATCAGATAATGTTTTATATTTCATTTGCAAAGTATCCTAATTATTGTTTGTTTGTTTTTGAATTTCGCGCAAAGCTACACGAGGGCTATCTGCGCTAGCCGTCCCTA
>NW_013677262.1:0-10760 GCF_000517525.1 Limulus polyphemus | reverse complement strand
CTAATTAAAAATATATACCATTTGCTAATAATCTTCATAAGTGAGATAAAAGTTTATACTTAATTTCCAGTCCACGTTTTCCTTCATATATTTTTATAAGCACCAACAAAATCTTTAATCTCGAATAGTATTCTAGAATAATTTTTGTTATGAGCTATTATTATGTAGAAGTTAACTTATTTTGCGTAAAATTCGTGTTAAAGTATTTGTTATAATCAGTTTTGAATGTACTGATTTCCTAAGGTATATCTATCGTAATTATTTAAAAAAACATAAGCTAAAGTAGCAATTAGCCAACTGTGTAGCTTTGTGCTTAACTTCAAACAAACAAACAAACAAACAAACAAGCTATTTTTTTTTGTGTGTGTGTGTTTGGTAGCCCGTCGGCAGCTCACAAGCTATCACGAACCAGATCTATGGAGCTGCCATCTATTGAGAAACTAAATAAGAACTTCTGAAACTTTCAAATTCGATGATGACAAAACCTTGTCGAAACGTTGTACATTTGCTGTTATGTTAAACTTATATTAAAGTTTTTCTTCATTACCCACTCAAGCCGTCTCCAGCCATTATTACTCTGAAAACTTTAAAATCGACAATACTACTTATATCATATTTCCATTTTGATGTGAAGTAAATCACTAACCCTTAAAATAACTAAAAAGCTCGTATCTGATGATTATGAGATGGCTGGTTTATTAAGATTTGCTTTTCTTTCGATTTTTAATAACGAAGATTTAAGTATTATTCAACATCTTGAACATATGATAGATGGAAACGAGATTGTACAAGATGACTGCATTAATTCTGAGCTGATTAAGAAAACATTAGGAAGTTTAAAGAATTATAAGGCTCCTGAGACAGATAATATTTTATTTCCCGAAGAGTTTTAAAGGAGTATAAAATTGGATATGTGAGCCATTTGCTACTATGTTATGTCAATCCCTGAATAGTTGGCAGGAACCAGAGGACTGGAAGTTAGCTAATGTAACTCCTCTTTGCAAGGGAGGTGATAAAAATTGTCCCAGTAATTTATAGACCCATTAGTCTTACATCAGTTGTAGAAAAAGATTAGGAAAGTCTGATTAAGGATGCTTTGCAAAGTTATTTAACAACGTTTAGAATTTTATTGGATAGTCAACATGGTTTCACTGAGGAAAAATCTTGCTTTACAAATCTTTAGACATTCTTTGAAAAGGTTACTGCTTATGCAGATGAGGGTAAGGGTGTAGAGTTGGTGTATCTGGATTATTAGAAAGTATTTGACGAGGTGCCACATAAAAGGCTTGTAAAAAAATATCTCTATAGGTGTGGGGAATAAGTTAGCAAATTGGATAGAAGAGTGGCTGGATGGAAGAAAGCAGAGGGTTGTTATAAATGGAGTTCCGTCAAACTGGAATAATGTCATAAGTGGGGTTCTTCAGGACTCAGTCTTACGACCTTTGCTCGTTTTGATTTACATCAGTGACATAGATGAAGGAATGGTCAATAAATTACTTAAATTTTTGATGGTATTAATTGGAGCTATTGTCGAACCAAAATTTTAAACCAAGCACTATACCACTAAATATGTATCATCAGAAAATTCTATGAGTGATGGATGAAATAAAACGAAAGAATAAATAGGTGAAAAACGTTCTTAAAATTTATTATTCATTTTTTACCAACAATTTGTGAAAGATACTGATTCATGATTGTTTTCTTTTCTGCCGTAACTTTTCATATTAATAGGATAAAAACCTCTTGCATTGCAAATTACTTTTGATCACAATATTGGTACCTTTCCTTTAATCTAAATAATCTACAAATCTGCTAAAATTTATTTTAAAAAGTTCAATACTCCTACAGATGCATACACAAAAATTAAAGAATTTAAGACTAGAATTGCATTCTGGGTACTGCATTATTTTATTCGTGGATTGGAATATATGTTAGCTTTCCCTCCTGTGTCTCTGCGGTCATTCTGGGGACTTATAACGCTAAAAATCGGTTTTCGATACCCGTGGTGGATAGAGCCCAGATAGCCAATTATGTAACTTTTTACTTCACAACAAACATTCATATTAAATTCACAACGAATCAACATCTAATGAGGATTAGCAACTTTAAAATATTATGTAACGAGAACAACATTAATAGAAGAAAAATATAAGGAGTGTTAATTATTCGCGAACTAAAAACTAATTTAAATTAAAATACATGTGTCACCCTATACGTTTTCTAAATTGGAATAAAACGTTCGCACAATATTTCATACAATAGATGACAGTTTACCTGATGATGACCACATGTTGTTATAAATATAAAAAATACTCAAAATACTGTGTCACTGGACTTTTATGTAACCTATGTTTATTGAAATAATTATACATATTTTATTCGATCAAGTTAATTTTTTAAGTAATATAAATAACGCTATCAAATAATTTAGTTAAACTTGATTATTCGGTTTAAATAATACAAAATCCAGTCCACATAAGGAATTTTATTTCTCCAACTGCAACTTACATGTTCTACAAACTACGTTCTTTAATAAGCCTAACTGACAACTAAAACTTAACAGTCACGAACAATTCAAAGATGGCTGACTAGCACACTCATAAACTCTGTAATCTATCAGTGATACTGTAACACATTAATTACATATAACTTCACCGACTAACTGACTCTTTGAATAACTATACAACAACCTTCTCAATATTTTCTCTAAGGTTTTTAGAAAATTTGAGACGTAGCATGCTCATTACATAGCCTTAGTTCTACAACTCAGGAAATTTCTAGACATCACACACCATCATTACGTCATGCAAATAACTTCCTTTAGCGAAATTAAAATTAAAATTTCTAAATTAAAATATTATAAACGTAGCCTACAACAATATATTTGTTAGGATTTGGCAGAAAATGTTTCTGAAACCCTAAGATAATTGTTAGCATGTTGTAATAATTTTACGTTTTTAAACATGATAAAATTATGTATATTTGTTCAACAGGGCTCTAAGAAGTTTCCAAACTGTGGCCCACGGCTGAAACATAGACTGCAGTACCTTACCAGCTGGTCTACGGAACGCTTGTTTGAGATTTTTTTGCGCAAAGCTACATAATGGATTATCTGAATACAGCCATCTCTAATTTTGAATTGACAGATAGAGGGAAGGTAGCTAGTAAACAGTACTCATCGCCAGCTTTTAGGCTATCCTTATCTGACCGAATGGTGAGATTTGATCTTCTCTTTTATAAAGCATACAATGTCCAAAAGTACCTCCAACCATGAACCCTAGGATTCACATACTGAGCACGCTAACCACTAGGCTACGCCCACCTTAGTCTGCAGAACAGTCTCGTGGTAATAGTTATTTTACTATTTATCTCATGAGAAAATCACACAGATTATTCTCACTGAAAACATTTCTGGTCTTTTTGACACCCCCAGTGGCTCAGCGGTAAATCTGAAGGCTTATAACACTAAGAACTGGGTTCCGATACCTATAGTAGGCAAAGCGCAGATAACCCGTTGTGTAGTTTTGTGCTTAATAACAAACAAACAAAGCAAAGAAACCGTTTTGTCACTTTTAAAATTTTCTTATATCTTATTGATATCAATCTTAGAAGATTTCACAAGTTATTTTGAGTAACTATATACAAGAAGAAAATCATACAAAATGTACGGAAGAAAGATACTGACGATAAAACATTAGGATTTAGCACAAATCCTATGAAATTAAAGTAATTGTTTAGAGTTTCAATGTTTCAAAGTTTTAACGTTTTTAAACATAATATAATTGCTCAGCGGTAGGTTTGAGAGTTTATAACGCTAAAAATACGGGTTCGATACCTTCGTGAGCGTAGCAGATAGCCCTTTGTCGCTTAAACACAAACAAATAAACAAGATTTCATCAACGGGATGAAGATCAAGTAGCAATTGTATTAATTTTACCTTATTTAGTCATAATAACATTATATATATTTATGGTTCGTAATGCAACTGAATTAGTGGGACTCATAAAGTTTAGGAATCGCTGTATGTATTGTTATAAATTTTTATTTTCTAAAATAATATATTAATTTGTTTATAGTACCTTTTGTTTTCTAAAGATGGAGCTACATATCCATAACCTCTTTTGTTGTTGTTTTTTTATTTCGCGCAATGCTACTCGAGAACGTTTAGGGCTAGCCGTCACTAATTTTGAAGGGATAGACAGAAGGAAGGCAACTAGTCAAATACCATCCACCCTAACAATAAGTGGGATTGACTGTCACGTTATCACGCTTCCACAGCTGAAAGAACGAGTATGTTCGGGGAGGGGATTCCAACCCAAAACGTGAAGATTGCGAATCGAGCGCCACTGACCACCAGGCCATGCTCCTTCTATAATAGATGAAGATTGTTGTTTTTAACGCAAAACTACAGAATGGATTATCTGCATTCTATCCACCACGGGGAGTCGAACCCCGGATTTTAACGTTGTACGTCTGTAAACTTGCTGCTGACACACTGGGGATCAAGAAATTAAAAAAAGGCAAGTTCAAAGACCTCATCTTCTACACGTGGGGTGTCTGCACTCTCCAGCGAAAATTTTGAAGCTATAAACGAGATGGAAGGCAGCTAATCAACATCATTCACCGCCAACTGTTAGAATAATGTTGTGATCAATTAGAGGGATTTTACCGTAATCCTTATAACACACCCATGACTCCAAAAATAAGATCGTAATGTGTTTTTTGGCGGTAAAGGGAGACGAACCAAGGACTCTCAAATCTATAGATAGGCGCGCTCGCCAATGGGTTGCGCTCGTTCCGCTCTAAATGATTGTCTGTTTATTTGTATCTTTAAATGTGTAAATTTTGCAGCCGGGAACGTCGCATGAAACGCATCACCAGGAAGGAGTAAGAGATAAATTCAAAATACGTATTTAAACATATTACATACAAAATCAGTTTAGGTTGTAATTTTCTAAAGCGAAATTAATTTACGATAGCCACTATTTTCATTAGCGTGATTATTCACAGGAGGAGCAGCAAACATACTGTAGGAAATAATGTCAAACATGGGCAGCAAAGGAAACACGAGCGAACAAGTAAAACAATCAATAATTGGACTGACCGGTTTCTATCTCGCAGATGGACTATTTTGGCTACGGTGGTCAGGGTCGGAATAAGCCTATTGGGGACCCAGGAGCTAATGTATTTTTCAAACATTTTTAAGGTCGGAAGGGCCTTTGGGGCTCCTTGGCTGCAGCCCTCTCAGCCCTTGCGTTAATCAGACATTGGGTCGTATTGAGAGAGGCTTCCTTCCTACATAAAACAAGTTCAAAATGAGAACAAGGACAAAGGACAGACTTATGTAAATAGTCCACTTTATAGTAACCTTCCTAGGAGGTCCATGCAGAAATCCATACATGCTAGCTTAAGACTTAAGTTGCAGCATGTCACCCTTACCTGCATAAAAGGATTAGCACATGTTTACGGCCTTGCCACATCCGATCAGAACGGATGGGATTAACTACATGCATAAACTGCATGGACATTTAGAAAAAGTATCTGGAAAAACTTGAATAAAGATATTTTTATACGTATTAGAGAAACACGTGAGCTGTCAGCTACAACAGCATGTAACAAGGCAATGAAACAAATAGTCTTACATTCTGGTTACGAGGAAACGACGAAACCCAGCAAATCAGCTTAAATTTGCTTTTCAGTACGCCTGAACATGCAATAAAAATCCATTCATGTTCTTGTTTTGTATGAGAAAAAACTAGCAGTTTTCAATTATCACAATATTGTTTGTTTGTTGCTGTTTTTTTCATCAGGGTGGGATCAGCTTTTTTTTTTTCAAGTGACCGGCCAAGTGTGGCTAAGTCGTTAGCGTGCTGGATTGTGGAGTTGATGTTCTTGGTTTCGTGTCCTGTTACTTACCCACCCCCTCCACCCCACCCCCCAAAAAGCTTTATAACAGTGACGGTCAAATCCCACTATTCGGTCTAGCAAAAGTGGCCCAAAAGTTGGCGGTGGGTGGGATTGACTTCTTCTAGTCTTTCAATTTACAATTTGGGGCGGTTAGCGCCCTCGTATTGCTTTGCAGGGAATTCAACAAACAATTATTAGTACTAGCAGAGACCTGCAAAACATTTCCGGCCAAATTAGTATCTTTATCGTTACAGTACTTCTTTAAATATAACATTTCTAGCACAATACAAACGAATTGTAATAGTAGACAACGAAATATGTAAATCCACTTGTATATAGGCCGTACTTTATAAAACTTTGACTTATGTTAGGCCTAAGTTCGATAAAGAGATAAATTAACACTGTAACCTGTGCAGGTTTTTTTTTTTTACTTTAGTTTAGTTAGGACTAAACTTTACTGTACTTAATACTATCGATAAATAAACTAATAATGTTATTCTACGACCTAACTTCAAACCTTTTTAAAAAACTTATCAAAGTTTTTAATATTCTGTTGTACAAGATGGTTAGTAAAGTATATTTACATTCCCCCTTTTGTTGTTACTTCTTGTTTCATACAGCGATTCTAGCGACTTGATCATTGAGCTTTGCAGCTCTCTGCCGCCGGAAGACTGTTTGTCGTCGAGTGAATAATGCGCATGCGCGGTTTTTCTTGGGGAAACATTCTAGCTACGCATGCTTATGCAGCAGGTTCTCGGTCAGAAAGCGTAACAGTCGTACATACAAACAAGCAGAATAATAGTATAAATTAGGTATAGTTTTTACATTATTTTTAGGTTTAAATCTTTGTTATTGGTATTATATAAATTTTATTTTCTATTAGATTAGTTTTTATTATGCTCCAGGCTAGTGGAGTTTTTAGCACATTTTTTCCTTCCTTTAGTTATGTAATCCTGTCGGAACATATCTGTCGGTGCGCAGTACAGGTCGAACTATCGACCACAGCATAGAAATTGCTATGTAGTACCCGTGTGATATCGTTTATATTTAATTGTTACTTAGTTACTTATCAATCCCTACAGTACGTAAAACCATCAAAACATTCCAAACAGTCGACCGAAACCATTGTAATGCTACAGCAGCGCATCCTGTACAAAACACCAAACCGTCAGGACAGTAAAAAAAAAAAATCAGCTTTATACTTGAGTGTCGAAATAGCATTATATAAACAAGATTCAAATGTCTCATCCGACTAACAACCTGTTTACAACAACAATAGAAATAAAAATACTCTGTTTCTTTAAAAACTATTCTACGATATGATATAGATTTGAATTCTGGTAAAAAAACAGCATAACCAGAAATTAACAGAACAAAATTTAATGATAATCGAAAAATATAGCAGATCCACGGTTCTAAAACTGGCTTAATGCCACAAAGTCAATGGTACAGATTAAAGATACAAACGCATATCAAATGCATTGTAAATGTAAGCTATCAATTACTTGCACTAAAAAGCAACAACACTGTTGAACGATTAAGAAAAGACACTATATGAACCAACCAAACAGTGACCGTAGAAAAGGACACCAACCTTCAATCCATAGTTATGTCACTTCTGACGAAATACTCAAACTCAAATACCCAAAATTTTAAAATTATTCGAAAAATCCATATACACTTCCCACTGGAACAAATATCATGAAAATAGAAAAATAAAAAAAAAACGTAGGAACACTCCACATAAAAACCCACAGAAGACACAAGTGAAATCTCTGAAGGTATTCCGAAGAACGTTAGTCCGTCCACTGCTACCCAATACCACGTAGAAGATAGAAGTCACCAACAAGACAACTAGAATCACCCACCAATCAGCAATCATCCATTTGACTTAAAGAAGTATCAACCACCAAAAATATCAGCAGCCACAAAAAAAAAAAATATTGGCTACACATAAAAATAATCAAGAGAAATATAACTTCTTGCCAGTGAAAAACGCCGCTATAAAAGAATTCCAAACAATCTAATTATAAAAGAATTCGACAATGGGCAAAGTTTCTTGGTCATAATCCAAAACAATGAAAATAAGACATCTCTATCCATGTGAGCTCAAATAAATTTCCAACAAAACCGTCGAAAAAGAAGCCAAAAAGATCTAAATGAAGAAACTATTTTGCCAGAAAAAATACTAGCAGAATTAAAACCAATCCACAGTCGTATATCTGAACTATATGGAGTTCTTAAAGATACTAAACGGGATTTACCTTTAAGTCTCATAATGTCATCGTATGACTACAGCAAATACAATATCTGGTTACTGGATCAACTGTTGAAACCATGTTTAAAGTATGGTCTATCACACTTAAACAATACAAAAGTCCTCTCAGACAAAATACTCGCTCCAACACGAATAATTCGCAATGCTTCCATTTTATTTACCTTAGACATACAGTGGAGAAAAAATTGATTGCATCACCCAATTTTTTTCACACGTTTCTTCGGAATCGTCGTCTGTTTTGAGGCCCTAATGCACGTAGGTACAAATATGTTTTATGGATGATACTATACTGTCTAATTATTATATCAGCAATTTCATAGGCTGTCTCGGTACTGCATCAACCGTTTTTTGGCTATAAGTAAAAGTTCTTACTGAGAGTCAGTTCAGAGGTCTATCTACTACAACGAGCATGTGATGCTACCATGGCCAAGCGTTGCAAGTTAAGTCCACGATAAAAGTAGTTATTATTTCTCTAAACAAAGAGGGACTTCCGACAAGGCAGATTGCTAGAAGTATTAAATTTAACCAGTCTACTGTTAACTGCCAGGTGTAGAGATATAGAAAATCTGACTATGTTGAGTGGCAGAAGGAAAGGGGTAGGTAGAAAGCTTCCACAGCAGCTGACGATCGTGTTCTGAAACGTGTTCGTCGACTTCAGTGGTCACTGTCACCGTGTACACCTTTCGGTCTCGCCTGTGTTCAGCTGGTCTCCCAGCAATATGGCCAAGAAATAAGTTCCTCCTCACCAACAAAACGAGGCTCAACTGGACCAAAGAGCATGCTCACTGGATTGAAACAATAAGAAACAAGGTGATTTTCTTAGAAGAATCAAAGTTCAATCTACATGGGTCTGATGGGAAGCACGTTGTATGACGTGGGTGTTTAGACGAGTTTCATCCTGCGACTGTAAAGCATCCGCAGTGTCAGATGATATGCGGATGGATCTCTGCATTTTGTGAAAGGTACTGTCAATGTCGACAAGTACATCTCGATCCTCGAGTCTTGGTTAAAGCAACAATTCAAGATCACCTCGGTAGAGCTGACCAGTGAACATTCCAGGATGACTCTGCTCTATGCCACAGGACTAAAAAGGTTGGTAATATTTATGCACTCTATGTAGTAGAGATGAAATAAAGAGGAAATTCCACTCTGCGTATATGAAAAAGATATTTTAGGTTTTATTTCATTGCTTTGGCTGAAGGACTGTATTCAAAGGAAGAGGATCAAGAAACTACGCTCGTCAGGCAACAACACAAATCTCTACCCTATCGAAAACTGCTGGAAGGTGATGGGTAAAAAAGTGAAAGAGAAGAAACCGAGAAGCCCCTGGAATTGTAGGAAGCCCTAATTTGCATGTGGCATTATGAGCTAACCCCTCCCTACATTCTTCCCTCGTGCATTCCATGCCACATCGATGTCAAACAGGTATCAAAGCCAAAGGAGGCACAACAAAAATTAAAACAAGAAACAGATTCTGCGACCACTTTTTGTCAATCACATTAGTGACATTATTTTTAAATCTGGGTTTTATATATTACTCAGAGAACATTTTTCCTATTTGCCAAGTATTTGTTGATCATCCGCTGTAATACGTTTATCCTGGTTCGTTTATTAATAAAGGTGCACATTTGTGTTTGGAAGCCTGAAATATTAGTCAGTTTACTCCACACAATGGCCATAACCGCTATACACTAGTCCTGACACTTTCACAAAGTACAATCTCTCAAAAACTTCAGGAACCAAGAAAAGTGTGAAAACAAACGGGTGATGCAATCTTCTTTTTTTTTTTTTTCTACCACTATAATCGCCTTATATCCACTCATACCTAGAGAAGAAGGCATCATTAACTTCATATCTTCTCTTAGAGAATACACCTTTCCAGCGAATATCACCTCAGAAACCATCTACATGCTGCTTAATTTTGTCCTATTCAACAGATACTTTAAATTCGGAGACACTTTGTACAAACAAAAGAAAGGTATAGTAATGGGTAACAGGGCAGCAGTCACATTTGAGTAATATTTATGCATATACTAGAAACAAAAGCTCTTGATACATATAATAACAAAATAGGTTTAACTTCAGAAGTGTGGAACAGATGCATCAACAACATATTTAGTATATGGAATCTTGGAAAAGATACACTATAACAGTTTTTACCACTTCCTAAACAACTTCCACCCTTCGATGTAGCTCACACTACAACAGTTTTTACCATTTCCTAAACAACTTCTACCCTTCGATGTAGCTCACACTACAACAGTTTTTACTACTTCCTAAACAACTTCCACCCTTCGATGTAGCTCACACTACAACAGTTTTTACCATTTCCTAAACAACTTCTACCCTTCGATGTAGCTCACACTACAGCAGTTTTTACCACTTCCTAAACAACTTTCACCCTTCGATGTAGCTCACACTACAACAGTTTTTACCATTTCCTAAACAACTTCTACCCTTCGATGTAGCTCACACTACAACAGTTTTTACCACTTCCTAAACAACTTTCACCCTTCGATGTAGCTCACACTACAACAGTTTTTACCATTTCCTAAACAACTTCTAATCTTCGATG
>NW_013677261.1:9756-14374 GCF_000517525.1 Limulus polyphemus | reverse complement strand
ATAGTGGATCCTCTCTTGGACGTGACTTTCAGGGTAAAAGGTGGTCGGCGAGGTAAACCAAAAGTGGTGCATGCCAACAGGCTTTGGCGTTATCATGGTCCAGGACATTTCAGTTGGGACAAAGTGGACCACAGAACAAATGACGCTGCTGAAGACGTGACACCTGAAGAAGCCACCGTCAAAGAAGAAACTCTACTCAGTTTTGAGAAGGGAAACGATGAAGCTCTTGATGAAGTTACCACCACTGATGTGACTGTTACCGATGATAGGACATTTACTGATGAAGCAGATGAACCCCATATGAAGCAGAAGCCAACGGGACTGCGCCCAGTACGGAAGAAGATACGTCCTGTAAACTTAAGAGACTTTGTTGAATTATAATTTTGTGTTTGTAATTCTGTACATTTAATTAAGTTATTGTTAATTGTTATTTGTTTATTGTAAGTGGCTATTGTTTGGGACGAACAATATGAAGGAGGGGGTTGTGTTGCGTCAGCGAGGTCACGTGACTAGTATCACGCCACCCGTTTTCTAGAAATATCCTGTTTATTCATGAATGCCCTAGCATTTATATATAAGACCGGCCACGAAGCGACGGGGAGGTAATGAGTAATTGAATGTATGCGGACAAAATATTGTTGGCCACGTAAGACGTGAATTATAGTGTTGTTATAGAGCGACTGTTGAAATTAAGTGTATCGTAAAGTTGTATTCGGAAAGAATAAACCAGTTTTATTTAAGAAAGGACTTGTGTCGCTAAAGTTTCGTCGGAACGAATTTACGGAAAATTAACTAACGACTGGAGGTGTAACAGAACTATTGGTGAATGCTAAACAGGAGATAACGATATTCATAAGTTATTCACGTTTAATGTTTTACGAATCACATTGTCCAAAAATCTTCCGAAGGAAATACAGTTTATCCTCAACTGCAATGAAACGTTTGTATTTAAGACACAGTTTGTGACTTTGTTGTAGAGTTTCAGAATTTGGTAGTAGTATGTTTAATTAATTTTCAACGTTGTGCATAATCGATATTTTTTTTGCTAGCATATATATCAAATATGTGTGTGTGTTTAAAGAGAGAAAGTAAACTTCGAATATTCAATAACCACAACTTTATGAACACACCTATAAATATGCTAGATGAAGCTTTCAAAATAGAAAAATATTCAATTTCTATTTATGGTGCAAATGACAATCAGACAGATCCATTTTGAATGTGAAAGGATGCGGTATGACAGAAGAGTTCCCCAGATTTACAGCGATAAGAGCAGGAGTTCGATTCTCTTCGGTAGACACAGCAGATAGCCCGATGTGGCTTTTTTATAAAACACACAGAGAGACACACACACACACACACGACAAAAGAGTGAAGTGTAAAATTTGAAAACCTCCCAGACACCCATTTTATAGTCAGCATTTTTTTCTCTTACGAATGTAAATCTAAACTTCGTTAACTAAGGGAAAAATCATGTTACTTAAGTGCTTAAGCTATTTAGGCACAACTCAATTATGGGCAACAATTAATAAAAGTCGAATGTTGTGACATCATTCCTCCAGGGATTAAGGAAGGATAAAGGGAATGATTGTGACCGTTAGAAATGTAAAGCTGACGACAGGGTGTTGACGTCATCACAGAATATATAGCTGCTCGTCTCTTTGTGTAGTTACAGGATATTTGAGAAAGTTTCAACTTTTTATCAGAATGTTAGCAAATTAGCCAATCGAAACCGACTCTTCCCCCTCCCCTCCATCTCCAAAATATGTTTTTATTCAACTTGTGGAGGATCACCCAGTTATTTTTGACAAATTTGCAATTTCCCAAAATCGCATTATATTGTATTATATACACTGTCCAAGTAAAAGTTCATCAGAATTAGGAAATTACTCCCTGGAAGTACAGGATAAAGCATAAAATTAATCTAGAACCCAAGAGCTTCTAGGGCCCTAAGGCGAGCCGTGGACTTCTGCCGTAATGGATTCGCCTGTGATACACATTCCCCCACCTTGTTTGGTCAAATAAACTTTGGGCCTCCCAGTTTTGATTTCCCTCTGATGTATAATAAAGGAGTCGATAAAGCGTTTTTAGGATTTATATTTGACACTTAAATGTGTCTGAGTGTATCTGACCCAAATGCTCCTTTCATTTCATTGTCTTCTCTTTCCGATAAATTTAAATAGGTGAAATAAATTCACCTATGCAATCACCGGATGCCATAAATAAGGGTTACCAGTGTTAGCTACTTTTGATGACTTAATTTGAATAGTGTGAACTGCACACCATCCCATCGAACGTCTCTACGTCATCGTTAACGTTCTGTATAACTCACAGTACAAATTTAATAACCCTTGAAATGTTGAATGATTGTTGTACAGCAAGATGTGAGAAGAAACAATTCAAGTAAAAGTAATAATGGATATTTAATGCATAGCCTAACATATGTAATACGATTTGTATTGCCTGGCAAAAGGCAAGTGTCCGAAAAATCACATAAAGTAGCCCCCAGTGGTACAGCCTTATGTCTTCGGACTTCAACGCTAGAAACCGGGTTTCGATACCCTTGGTGGGCAGAGTACAGATAGCCCATTGTGTAACTTTGTGCTTAAGTTCAAAACAAACAAAAAAGCAAACATATAAAAGTAAAAAAAAAAATATTTAGAAGTATGTCAACTTATTCATTATTACTTTTTATATAACCTTAACTGTGTTACACATGGAAACTTGTGTGAATGACAGATGTTATCTATATTTTACAATGGAGATCATACATACATATATATAATTTATTTTCGTAAGAAACCCCTTCTTCTCGTGTCAACTGTTGGAATGATTGGTTGCAATATCAGCAATCGTAGTTGATTATAGTTTTTATGTTCCCCATGGCCGTGACGTAAAACCTCTTGCAGTGGCCGCGTATGTAACCCCTGAGACAACAGCAGTGTGTTGAAGATTTACAAATTACCTGTATTTTAGATTAATATCAGTATGAACTTAAGAATCTTTTTAAAAGAAGTACACTTCTGGCATCACAAATTATTTTCACGCAGTAAAATATATTTATTATCATTAAAATACAAAATTAAAAGAAGGGTGTCACTAAGGGCCTGTAAATAATATTGTTACGTCTCTTTTTGTTAATTAATTTTTCCGTAAATTCTTTCCAACTAAACTTTAGCGACACAAGTCCTTTCTTAAATAAAACTGGTTTATTCTTTCTGAATATCACTTTACGATACACTTAATTTCAACATTCGCGCTAAAACAAACGCTATAACAACGAACTTCAACAATACTCTCTGACTGCAGATCAATTACTCACTACCTACACATTGTCCCGTCACGTTGTCACCATCTTATATATACCAGACTACCGCCAATCTAGTCATCTCAGGAAGGTTCGAGAAAGAAGTGGCGTGATACTAGTCACGTGACCTCGCTGACGCAACAATATAAATTACTTGGAAAATATGGTAACATATTTGTCAAGTTTAGGACTTATCTTTACAACTTCGTAATGCCAAAGATGGCAGACATTAATATTTAAGTATAAATGTTAATCAGAGTGTATTAAATGGGTGAATTACAGGGGTGGAGGAAGCAATTTTGGATTGGTCAGGCAACTCAGAATAGTGTACAAAGCTTGCCAATATTAGGGGAGTCTGGAGGTATGCTCCCAGAAAATCTTTGAAAAATAGGTGCTCTGAGATTGAATTGTGTGCTGATTTTACTATAATGTATTGAAAGTATTAATCATTTGCAAGCACTGCTTTATGATTCACAAAAATAAGTACTCACTGGCACTTATATTCGCCATAACAAGTGCAAGTATATACATTTGCAGATTACACGTAATTTAGTATGCATTGTTATACTAATTCATACATACTACTACAAGTCTATCTATTTACCTAGAAACAAAATTTCAAATGGAAGTTGAAGTTTAAAATGCCCTACAATTACTGTGACAAAATGTTGGCCTGGCTATTGCTTAGTCTGCCGGACATACTGCGGTGCACATGAATTACTTTTGTCAAAATTGTAGAACAATGTTATATATTAATTAAAATATTTGATAATATTTATCAGTTCATATAATAAGATGTGAAGGCATTTATATCATCATGTTATGGTAGCTTGTACAAAAGAATGGGGTGGCGAATTGTGAGTGTGTAATGTCTAGGCATTAAATTATACTAGAACAGAATCGCAAAACATTTGTGGTCAAATTCGTATCTTTATTGCAGTAGTACTTCTTTAAATACGGGATTTATAGAATAATACAAAAGATTCCAATCACAGACACAGAAATCTGTAAGTTCACGTGTATTAGGCTTAATATTAGGTAAGCCTTTATTAAGTACGGCCTGTATTCAATAGAACTAAATTAACACAATGTAACTTGTGTAAGTTTTTGCTTTAGTTTAGTTAGGGCTAAACTTTACATAATAAATCCCAGAAACCTTTGCCCCACCCTGGAAAAATTTATGCAGATGCCATGGTGAAAGGACTGTTACGTCTCCGTTTGTTAATTGATTTTTCCGTAACTTCGTTCCGACGAAATTTTAACGACACAAGTCTTTACTTAATAAGACTGGTTTATTCTTTCCGAATATAA
>NW_013677261.1:5149-8881 GCF_000517525.1 Limulus polyphemus | reverse complement strand
GGACATTTACTAGCTATTTATCCAATATACCAATTGGTCCAAGTATTTTACCAATTAGAAATACTCAAAAGTTAATGCCATCAACAAACTTTGCTAATTTACTAACTATGCTCTATCAATGTTATTAATTTAAATAAGAAAATGCAAAGGTCAGGCCCAAGTATTGGTCAATGAGTCACAGAACTAGTAACAAAGGTCCAGTTTAACATTAAAGTCCATTAATAACAAGTTTTGGCTTTTTCTTATGAATCCACCTTACAATACATTTACTTGTGTTTCTTCACTCCTCACTCATTTAATTTTCTTAGCTAATCTTCTTGTGGCACTTTATTAAACGTTTTTGAAATATTAAATGTTCTATGTCCACACCACTTTCACCATCTTGAAGATGGGAATGGAAGGCATCCAAAATATTGAGATATACCACAGGCTGTTTCTGTTCATAAAGAAACTTCCCCATGTATCACATATACAGAGCTTAAACCTTACATCAAGCATTATTCAAATAAAAAGTATTATCCTCAAAAAAAAGTTAACAGAACAACTTTTCCCTTTAGTGAATTCATCTTGATTTTTTTATGGTACCATATTTCTCTAAATGATTTTGCAACTTTCTTTTATCAGACTCTAGAATTTTCATATTACAAAAGTAATTCTGATTGGCTTGTAATTTTCCAGATAACTCTTATTAGCCCTTTTAAAAAAACAGAAGTAGCATTATCTCCTCGTGAAATGGCATTCCTTAATTTTTTATGTACATTTTCTACTGTAATTTAGTTGAGCTGACTCTAAGTTTGTTTATGCATGATGCCAACTCTCACATTCATAGAATTAATTGTAAAACTATTCTCAAAGTGAGAAAAAATGATTGACATTCAGAGGCACCGAGTTTGTTGTCATATGTAAATAGTGATGCTATTACCATACATAAATCAGTTTGACATTCTGAAAAAATCATCTGATTAGATATTTTATCTAAAGTAAACCATTATTTGATAAAAGTTTGTGTGTGTGTGTTTGCTTATAGCTGGTGACTTGCTGGACTGATTTTCTCCAACCTGGCATGCACTCTCAGAGTCCTTGGGGAGCGACATAGTGAGTTGGTGTTTGGTTCTGACTCCCCTATGTAATCCCAAAGGGCCTCTTATATTTTCACTGTGTGTGTTGAACAGGTACATCAGCTAGTGTTCAATAGTCATCCAGCACCAAAATGTAATCTTGTTGTCTGGTTGCAAATAAAAGTATGTGTGAAAAGTGAACTGAAAACTGTATAATCTAGACACTAAATAATGTGGAGGTTTAGATTGAATATTGCTTGAAACTCAGCTACAACTTAAAATTGTTATGAGTTATAATTAATTAAAGAGTTTTTATATGTTGTATTAATAAGAAGCTTTGTGATAATTTACTAACTTAGGCATTTTTTCTCTCAAGTTCCTTTTTCTAAGTTACTGTGTTGAGGTTATACTGTTGAGTCAGAGGTTTGGAGCTCATTTGTATCACTTGTAAAAATCTGGGTATGGAATTGTCAAATTATGAGTTTAATTCTGTTCAACTTGTTCAAATTCTAATAAATGCTCATTTTTTAAGAATCTCAGTATTAATGTTCAAAGCTACTGGTGGCTGAATAATAAGTCTGAGGGCTTATAATGATAAGGTTTTAATACTTATTATGGGCAGAGCACAGGCAGCCCAGTCAATTTTGTAGCTTTGCCCTTAACAACAAGTAAACAATAAACATTCAGTTATTCCTAGTATAGATTAAACTATTTGTTACAAGCTCTTGGTCCACTAAAAATGAGGGAGAAACTCGCATATATGATCTTTAACCCCCAGGGTTTTAACCCTGTGGAAAATACTTTCTGGTCATGGTGCTTTACCTATTTTTAATTCTCAATCTTTTTACTTACCACCAAAAGATGAACATTTACATTATTAAGGTCAATTTCAATATTTCTCATTAGAATGCTCAGCACCGGGCATATTGCAAACATCCTCTTTTTTTTTAGATACAGAATAAGAGAATAAAATATAAAAGCTCCTCCTTGTCCGAGCTATTTTATCAGTATGTTTTTTCCCAATTTCGGAAAGTCCCTCAATGCTCTGCAAGTGTAGTTTAAAATGTTTTTAATGAAATTCTTTAGAAAATCTCCAAACTACATGCAATTTAGCCTGCTTAAGTGAAGCCCATCTCTAATACACAATTCACCCTTACTCTGAAAACTATCTTGCATGTCCAACCATTGCACCTGTTACTCTTAGCATATCCCTGATAATATTTCCTAGAGAAACATTCCCAGAAGGGGCACATGCCTATTTCTTTCCCTAAACATCTGAAGGAGTTTTTATGCTCTTTAAGCAGCTCTTGCAAATTATTTTGAACATCATTTGCTCCTACATGTTCTAAAAAAAAGCGAATGCACTTTGGCACCAACAACTAAACTGTGAACATACTCTATTACATCCTGTACTTTAGCTCCTTGCAAGCAAAATCAAGTTATAGACTTTCTGTGCTCTATGTACAAATAACTTTATCCCTAAACCTCTCAAGAATAATTTATGGTTTTTTTAAGCAGCTTTTCCAATTAATGTTTAACATCACTTGCTCCTATATATTCTAAAAACAGTGAAACTGGCAATACCAGCTACATATAAGATAATCATCTGATCTTTTATGATATGGAATTCACATATCATGATTGGAGTTTTATCTAGCACGTTGTTGTTGTGCTTGTGATGGAACAGGATAAAACTACACGAAGTGAAGTTGCTGACTAAGAAAAGCACAGTAGAGTGTACATATGATAAACTAAAGGGAAAGTGACTAATCAACACCACCCACCATCAACACTTAGGCTACTTTTTATCAGTGAATAGTGGGATTGACTGTCACATTATAACACTCCATGGCTAAAACTCATGGCCAACAGATTGTGAGTCAAGTTCTATAAACTCAGACCCCACAAGGATTTGAAGAAAGGATACTTCTTGTGATGAAGGTTGAGAGCAGGATATGCAAAAACAACAACAAAAAACATGCAAAAAAAGAATGCTGCCAGCAAGGCCTTGCTTGAAATATTGATGCTGGACCATCCTTTCTTTCATCACACACTTCTAGTATATGCTGCTTTATGCCTCTTCAGTTCTTAATTGAATGTATCCATTTGTTTGGATTATTATGGTTTTTTGGCAAGATTTTATAACTGCAAGTGGAACAGTTCATGCTGAAGTCAAGTACTGAATATTCAGACTGTCTTTTTGGAGAAGTTGGCTCTCTGTTAAATCTCTGACATCCAGTACGTTTCAGTTCTAGTTGTAAATATTGACTTCAATGTGTAACTGAGACACATGTATTGGAAAATTTTACTGTCAGTCTTTCTTTCAGTTTTGTATGAATGATGTTTTTCAACTCAATGCTGAACGAGTCTTTCGATATTTAATGCAGCAACTGAGAAGTTTGAGGGACTTTGCTGGCACTGTAACAAACCTGGGCATAAGAGAGCCCAATGCCGGCAACTTCAACACAGGGAAGATGCCATGGCAGGAAAGTCTGCTATCCAGAAAGGTTGTTGGAACTGTGGAGAGGAACATATGAGGAAATATTGTAAGAAGAATACTACCAATAAGTTAGCTTCGGGAAACCAGTAATGGCTGGTGAAAGTCCCAACAGCTAAGTGTAAAATGGCAAGCACACATAGTGTCTATGTGACAGGAAAGCTGGATGGCCAAAAG